>NC_092871.1:81982235-82073700 GCF_032062135.1 Pyxicephalus adspersus | reverse complement strand
GAATGCCCCCATACATTGGTGGTCAGTTGGAGGAATGCCCCCATACATTGGTGGTCAGTTGGAGGAATGCCCCCTTACATTGGCGGTCAGTTGGAGGAATGCCCCTATACATTGGCAGTCAGTTGGAGGAATGCCCCCATACATTGGTGGTCAGTTGATAGAATGCCCCCTTACAATGGTGTTCAGCTGCAAGAATATACCTTACATTGGTGGTCAGCCATAGGAATACTCCATACATTGTTGGTCAGTTGGAAGAATATTCCCTTTCCATTGGTGGTCAGTTGATAGAATGCCCCCTTACATTGGTGGTCAGTTGATAGAATGCCCCCTTACATTAGTGTATCCTTACACTGGTGGTCATTTAGAAGAATACTCCCCTTACATTAATAGTCAGTTGGAAAAATGTCCTGTTACTTTAGTGGTGAATTGATGGTGGTCATCTGTAGGTATGCTCCTTACATCGGTGGTCAGTTGGAAGTATATTTACCTTTCATTAGTGGTCAGTTGTAAGAATCCCCCCATACATTGGTGGTCAGTTGAAGGAATGCCCCCATACATTGGTGGTTAGTTGATAGAATGCCCCTTTACATTGATGTCAGCTGTAGGAATGCCTCTTACATTGGTGGTCATTTGAAAAAATGTCCTGTTACAAAAAGCTTAAAAGATCTCTACTGTCATGCCACTGGCTTTGCCAAGTGTTGTTGGCTCCGGAACTAAACCAGCAAATAGGAGGTCAACCAGGCACAGCCTAAGGAACCCTTAACAACCTCTGGTGGAACCCTGCTTGAAAATGACTAGTCTATAGAAATTCGGGCAATGCAACACCTGTGACACATGCCAGTACCTTATAAAAGGCTGCACACTGTGACCCGTCATGGCCATGTATGCTAGGATGGGCTTATAATTCAACTTTATTGTGTCTCCATATGGGTTTGGCAGGTTGGGAATCTTAGGGTCCCGCCATCTATTTCTGGCCAATAAAATAGGCAGAGGGTGGGGGTGGCAACATTCTGCACTTTTCCTTTTTCTAGGACAATAACTTTGCTTTAAACATTCATACTTATTTCAAGGGCATGTCCATAGCTACAGAGATAGATGCAGTCTGATGGGCTTTGTTATCCCCTGGCTTCTTCTAACATTTAGATTCCAACTATGAGATCTGCTTGCTAATATTTTGTTTTTTTATGTCCACCTAGACTTTCAATGTTCCTTCTCCCCATCTCATACACCTTTGCATGTTCCAGTTACATTCTCCAACATATGAAATGAATTTAAAAATCCAGTGGTATAAGAATAGGAACCCTCGTATTCTGTTACACAGCTATGCATACCTGCAAATCCACCAATAGAATCCCAGCAGGATTCAAGGAAATGCTATATATATATTTTTTATTCATCTGTTATGTGACAATATATATATATATCAGTATAAAGAAGGGTGAACCCTTAAACAAATACATATCCGGCATTTTTCTGTAGCCCCAGGTCCCTTCTATAGACCTTGCACAGCATATCCCTGCCCGTCTGTGGCTCCCTTTTTGTTATCAGTTGATGCGAGCGTTCTCACACCCCAGGTTACACTGTAATCCTCTTTGCTGTTTGAAATGGCCGATGCTCTAAAAATACTCATCAGTCTCTGTGGAGATTCAAGAGGTCACAATCCTCTTCTGGATTAGCACCAGGATAAATCCTGCCCAGGCTGTCCAGTGTGAACTTGCATTCAGAGAGCGTGGGTGCAGCACGCCACTCCACCTGCCCCCTGCTCGCTTTCTGCTTATGCAGATGGGGCTGAGAGTACTCATCGCTCTGCAGATTTTTACTCTTACTGTAATGTAATCAGATTTTATTAAATAGGTGGTACTAGGGACAATGATGCAATAGATAAATTAGAAATGTGGAGAAACCTTGCCAAGCAACGGGTCATTCATTCCAATCTTTGTCTGTTGCTTTTTGTCTTGTGAAGAATATTGCATTGTGTTAACAGCATGAGGGGATCATTTGTAATATTATTATTCAGTATCTTGATTTTTTTTTTTACATTTTCCTACAGGGTGCATCTAATAAAATTATCATTGACAGGTGTATGTGTCAAATAATAGTAATGCTGGGGTACTTGCAACAGTTACAATTATTTATGGCTCAAAGACCATAGGAAAAACTTTCATTTAGAAATAGTATATTACTCCACAAATGATATAAATCAAAAGTGTATGCAGCAAATTTCCTTGCAAAAGCCTCAGCTTTGGCTACCCCTCTAAAAAACTTATTTTAAAGGGAATTTAGGTGATGTGATGACCAAGGTCTCTCTTTTCCAACTGCAAAGATAATGCCTGTGCGAGTGCAATTCTAAGCACTGGGTTTATGGTGATGCACCTGCAGGGGCTGGTCCATGACAGCCTAGGTTCACAGGAAGTGGGTTGAATAGTACTGAGTGTCATTCAGCCTAGTGGAGGACAAGTGTGGAATGCCAGCAGCAACAGTGCTAGGAAAATGGTGGGTATTGAAGCAAAAGCTGCATCTTTTGTTTCAGCAGCTGATATAAAAATGGGCTGTAACTTGTTCAATTATTCTGAAGTTGGGTTTCTATTTACCAACATATTGCTCCAACTAAACTTAGGCCCCCCCGGCGGTGTTATTGATTTATGCAAGCTCCCATAGCTTGCAAATACCTGTAGATAAGAATACATCAAAATACAAAATACACAAAAACGATATACTGAATAGCAAAATTATATAAATCAACCACGTACAGTTAATAGAATACAATATATATGAAGCCCCTGTGTGGTTTTTATTCTTTAAGTACCTTGGTCTGTGGGGTTTCAGTGATTCTGCATGATGCAATGCTAAGTATTTATTAACCAGATCGTTTGGGAAGCTACCAGCTCTGAAATTTACCCAGCAGTTGAAATAATGCCACCCACTTTCTAGCAACATTTGGTAACATATTAGGCTGACATGTTTTAGCTTTCATTCATTTACATATAAATTGTACAACTACCACTCACCATGTTCTACTTAACTGAATACATTAAACAAGTCCCCAACCTTGGCAATTCAAGGTAACCATATGAGATGAGATCAGTAAAAACCTTTTCTACAAATGTTCAGTAAATCCAGAGCTATAGGCAGCAGATCTCAACTTGTCCTGGTAATGTTTAGCTTGGATTTCTAACATGACCCAAAGGCTATGTGGATGGTGGGGGCATTACGAAAAGCGTAAAGATTAGGGGGAAGATGATCAGTTTGATAACTGTGCCCTTACAATGTGGTCATTTAAAAGAATGTTTCTTATATTGGTGGAAAAATACTTACCTTACATTGGCGGTCAGTTAAAAGAATGCCCCCGTTACATTAGTGGTCAGTTAGAGGAATGCCCCTTTACATTTTTGGTCAATTGGAGGAATATCTTGCATTGGCCAGAGATAAAAGCTGCACCACCTTTTTTGGAAAATGCAAGGTCCATTTAATAAATTATGGTCCATTTCCTAATCTAAAAATCCAATTTTCCCTAAACAAAAACAAGTCTTTAGTGAAAAAAGAAAACATATTCTCACCCTACCCCGAAATTTTGCAGCATTGTGG
This sequence comes from Pyxicephalus adspersus, assembly GCF_032062135.1. Taxonomy (NCBI): domain Eukaryota; kingdom Metazoa; phylum Chordata; class Amphibia; order Anura; family Pyxicephalidae; genus Pyxicephalus; species Pyxicephalus adspersus. Next base: position 82,070,115 of record NC_092871.1, on the reverse strand, counting down.
TCCTTCTTTTATTGGAAGAATTGGATTCCTTTAGTGTTTTCTTCCACAGGTTTTTATTACTGGTGCAAGGTGGAATTTTTAGATAAGAAAGTTGGTAGCTATTTATTAGGTGGATTGCATTTGGTGGAAGGTTCAATTAAGTGAAAATAGGTTCAGACAGCAGACTGGTTGGTTAAGAGGACATTGAAGGTCCAGTTGTGATTGTTAAAAAAATTGGGACCCGTTTGGTGGTATGGTACTTCTGTTTGGTTGGTTGTTGGTGGTATACAACAAATTGCTTTCTACACATGCAATAGACCAGGGTTTGACCCCTTCTGATAAGAAGACCTATTTGGAAACATTTATGAGTGTGTAGACTACCACTTGGCACAGGGGTAGATCTTGGTCAAGAATTTAGGTAGGAGGCAAACCCCAACACCACTCGTGATAACACTTACCAACTGTAATTGTGTTTTTTATGTTTGTTTTGCTATTTATAAAAGTTATACTTGCCAGATAAAGGAGTTCCTTTGGCCAGTTTTACATCCAAGATGCCACATCCAATTTTTTTTCAAGGTCAAAAATGTGGAATGACTAAATAGAAAAATCTATTAGTCATGTACTCGTCAACCTCACTGATCAGCAAGGGACTGAATGGCTTTTAGAGTTGCTTTTGGTTCTCAGACTGGAATTGACTCAACTGGGAGTCCAAAGCTGCTCAACTCCTAAAGGTACCTAACAAGGTTCTGGTTCTTCATATTGATGGCTTCTGTATTTGTATTGAAGTGCGCCTTAAGTGAACAGTCATATACTTCATGAAAGTGTCCCATGTCAAGTCATGGTCCAGACTCGACATACGTCCAGGTTTGTTTGGACCAGTGTTTCTGAACCGGAGTTCCAGAAAACCCTAGGGTTCCTCCAGAGGTTGATAGGTGTTCCTTGACCAATGAACAATTTGTACTTCGCAGAATAGTAACTACTGACACCAATGTGTTATTAGGGTGGTATACTTCCCACTTGCCAACGATGTAAGAAGCATTCATCCCATGGACAACCAAGTTATTGCACCATGACTTGGGCATATCATAAATATTGGTAGGGGTTCCCTGAAACCTGAAAGCTGGTCTGAACTGACAAAAAGACCTGGACATGGTTTTTCAGTATGTAATTGGGTAAACAATAGATCTATATTGGTCTGGACCGACCCAAAGAACTGGACATGGTCTATCACTCATCCAATTTTATCAACACTTACCTTCAAGAAACAGGAGTCCAACATCCAATTGTGTTGGCTGTATTACTTTACCAATTACTAGTAATGTCTACAATTGGGTATTTATGCATCTTGTAGTAACTCTTAACTTAAGGTGTTCCCTATTGCATACACAGAGAGGTCATTGGTTTCAGAAACCAATGACCTCTCTGTGAATGCAATAGGGAACATCTTAGGACCTCTATATAATCTAGGCATTTTAGGACCTCTATATAATCCTCTAAAAATTCCAATTAGTCCAATCTTAAAACAAGCAGACTAAGGATGAGATATGGCTATATTATGAAACAACATGTCCGAAACTTTATTCCACCAACAAAGTACATCCAAAAAATTTACTTTAATCACTATTTCAAATCCTGCTACTTCAAAATAGTGCAGTTATCCTTTATTAGGTCGCAGCTGTCATTTGTTTAGGCACATTGGGTCCCTGGCTCATGGGATTTGCCCAGCCCTGTTCTAGATTTCACTAATTACATTATTATTGTTGTTAATATGAAGCGTGTCACAGATCTACAGCAGTCTGCTTCCTACTAACACCATAGACGAGCCTCATTTTATGTTCAAAATAATAATGCTTTAAGCCCTTCCCTCATTTTTTCCAAAGTCGTTTTCAAAACACCTGACGCAGCAATTTTAATAAAATATTTTCATTAGGTATAGGATAATTGTTTGTGCTATTTTTTATTATAACTTTTATTGAATTTACTAGTTTTTTTGAATTTACTAATTTTCTGTGACTTTCACATTTTGCTGCTTTATATGTTGTTGACCTAATTCTTTGGATCTGTTTGTTTATTATCAAGTGTTTTTGGTGCCGGGAGTGTTGTTTGCTAAACGGCTTCTGGTTCCAAAAATAAGCATTGATAATATTATTTGGAGTAAGCTGATCACATCCAAACTGTGCATGCAATATATCTATTACATACGAAATGCACATCAATGTTAATGAAATGATATGGATTTAGTGGGCTCGTATTTGAATCATGCATTGAATAGCCACGCTGGGCTGAATATATAAAAAAGCAGAAAACTTGCCCATTATGGAGAAAAGGCTGCTCCAGGCATCCTTCAGTGATGATCATATATCTGAAATCCTAGGCACTTGGTCATGTGATCTTTGCTTACCGGCCAATCAAATTCACCACATTGCCTTTCATGGAGGAATCACCACTTAATCCTCAGCTACTTTCCTTTAGATTCACTCTTTTGTTTAATCACCTATCTCTAAATATAAATTTGAAAGCATGTGTGTTGTGAATTTTAATGTTTTCCTTCTTTGTGGGTCACCCTGTCTATTTCTACACCCATCTTTGTCTCTTTTACAGTTCTTCTCTATCTTTGCATTTGCAACATGTGGAAGTTACACTGGACAATTCACACTCAGCGTTGACTGTAGCAACAAAACTGAGAGCAAGAGGAACATTAAAGTGGACTTTGAATATCCCTTTAAGTGAGTTTGTAGTCATCTGCCATTTTTTTTGTACATTTTCTGAACATTTCATATGGTAAGTCTGGTATGGAAGTAATATAACCTGTGGCAGGAGAAATACATACCATTGCTAACCTGAAGCAACAGGCATTGCTAGGTATTGGCTTAGCCCGGAACAGGAAGTGCAGTTTCTGGTTTATATCTGCCAACAGCGATGGTGTCTTCATGTGTCTTTAAAGACATTTAATTGAAAAAATCGTTATATGCAATTGGGAACTTTCCCATAGTGATAAGATCCCCAACTCTATTTTCCCATGGAACAAAAATCCTGATTGGTCAATCTTTGAATGCTCTCCACTTTTTATATAGTTCTTATAAATGATCATTGTTAGTAATTGAAGAGCACCATAGCTACCAGCAACATTTAAAGGAGCACCAAACAAAGAAAAGACATGCTTAAATAATAAATGTGTTTCTGCATGGGATGAAGTGAACTTACCCCAGGGATTAACATCAAAAGAGAAGATTGAATGTTTATTGATCCTTCTGAGTACCATGCAAGCCTCTTAATCTTGCATGGTCAACTTAAAAATTGCTACCCTCAGGTTAAAATACATCAATGTTTTCATCGCGTTCTCCAATGCATCTAAAAAAGCCTTTCTCTCCCAAGGAATCCTTGGAATTATTTTCTGGTCTAAAATTAATTTATTTGGGGTAGTGGACTAAAAAGCCTGGCCAGTTGAAATAATGTGCCCCTACACTAGTTGCCAGACCCATATACACTCTAAAATCATCATTAGGTTCATGCAGTTGATTGCAGTTGCAAATGGTGTTGGCCCCAGAACTACGCAGGCACCATCACATAGGAGGTCAATCGGCCACAAACTGGAACCCCCAGCAAATTTTGGAGGAACCGTGGGGTTTACACTAGAACCCTGGTTGAGAATGCCAAATCTAGAGTCATGCAAATGGCTCTACCAAATAGTGTTGATCCCAGAACTCTACAGACATCATCAAATGGGATGTCATCAACCACAATTTGAGGAACCTCCAACAACCTCTGGAGGAACCATAGAATCCAGGTTGAGAATGAGTGATCTAGATTGATGCAGATGGTTCTATCAAATGGTGTTGACCCCAGAACTATACAAATATTATCTAATGGGAGGTTGTTTAGACAAAATTCAAGAAACCCAAGCAACTTCTTAACGAGCATGGGGTTCCATCGAAAACCTGGTTGAGAATAGATGTTCTAATGAAACCATGTTCTGAGCCTGATTAACTAATAAAGGAAGAGTCACATTGCTGTTTAGAAATGGTCCAGAGCTCTGAATGTGGACTTTGGATTCAGTATTTCAACAATGAACGCGCAACTTTTGAGATTCTAAGGATGCTCAAGAGGAAGAGGACTATATGATCAAGTAATTTTATTTACGGGCATATACCTCCAAATCTCTTCTGTTATATAATGATAAAGGTATATTCCTTTGTAGGTAAGGCAGTTCAAAAGAGTTCCTGACCACATCTGAAAGATGGGGTCAAAATTAAGGCAAGGGATACTTATATCTATGCCATCCATGTAACATGGGCCAGCCATGTATTAAGGGCAAAAAGGAACAAAATAGTGATCTCAACAGTGCAGACTTGCTAACAACAGAGTCAGTTGGAGAGAACTGATCTTCTTCTAGGGCAGGGGTCACCAAACTTTTTTGGCTACTAGGCCATTTTAGGAGGTCAAGAAGGCACACTAGGCCAGGCCCTCTCTCGAGTCCCACGCTGATGGCTCTGCCCCCCACCAGGAACGCCCACGGAAATCCCTCTCTTCCACAATGCATATGGAGGAGAGGCAACGCCTCTGAAAGGAAATCCCTCTCCTCGGCAATGCATACGGAGGAGAGGGAATGTCCTTTTACCCCCACATGCGGCTCCGGAGCCGAAGGTTGCCGACCCTTGCCGGCCAGGATTAGGCCAGATCGACCAAGAGGGTGTTAGACCGGAACGGACAACTGGCTAGGCCATATATGGCCTAAAGGCGGAAGTTTGACGACCCCTGTTCTAGGGTATCACTCTGCTGCTAGCATAACCAATAGGATATTGCATTCCCACAACTCCCTTGTTGGCAAGATACTAAATTCATAGCCAGAGAGGAGGCTTTACCTTAAGATTAGGTAGGTGCTCTTTAGTAATACTGCTACTCAATCTTCCAGCAGCAAGTGGAATTCCATTCAACTTAAAGCTAATTATGATCTGTATGTAAGTATACATGAATGATAGGTTTCAGAATAAAAACCTATCCCCACCATGGCTATGTCTTGCATTTCAATGAGCATCCCAGTGCACCACAACTTTGCTTTCTTTAAAAAGCAAATGAATGTACAGTAATGAGTTGCCACATGTTGTGATTAGTTGCAAGGCTCATTTGGGGTGTCCTTAAGAATGAATAGCACCCCAGTGCACTAATGCATATCTTGTTCATTAATTTGTGTTGCCTTAATGCATGTTTTTCTGCATGGCAACAAGCCATGGAACATTTTTAAAATCTGATTCATCTTTGAGGAACCATGCTACCCAATATAGTAAATATTGGCACTATATTAGCAAATATAGTGTTAAAAGTCCAGGCTGTACACTGATTGGTTAATTGCACACTCAGTGGACTTGTCACAGCAGTCTCTGGAAAAAAATACCAGCATGATATGTTAATGAAAGGAAGTTCTGTTTCCAGTGATTCTGCCTGCAGCCTCTTGGCTCTGAATCATCATGCTTTGTGCTGTGTCTGTTCATGCAGGGGTTGTTCAGTCATCTTTTACAGTAGGGCAGAGCAATGCAGTGCAACCTAGACATGCCTGTCCCGTGCCCACCTTTTGCAGAGAAGGATCTTTGTGAGATTTCAGTCCAATATCCTTTTGTAAGGTGGCATGATACTCTCCAGAGAGTCCGCAGTTTACATGCATAAATCAAGGATCCTCCTCTCCAGCATGCTGGCAGGGCACAGGCTTTCCACTGAGGCTGTGGCTTCTTTTGTAAGAACATGAAATATTTTGCACTAACATTTACAATGAAGTTTAAATTGGGTTTAGAGACATTCTTGAAAATTAGAATTTAGTAATGCATTCAAACGATGGCATAAAATTATTACATACAGTTATAAAAAAAGATTTCCTTTTCTAATTGATTACAAAAATAGCTCAATGGTAGGAGTTTAAAAAAGATAGGAACTCCATGCTATCTATAGGATTTCTAATATCTCACCGACTTTCCTCCTGCATTTGTGTCTTTGCCAATTCTTTATTGCAGCTGATTCAATTTGCAGCATAACATTACCGTGGTTCTCTCCCATGCACCCAGCATGGTTGTTTCAGGAAAATGCAAGTTGTCCCTTGATATCCATCTCCGTTATGTAACAAATTACATTAGCTTCTCTATAATTGTGTGTTAGGGAGCAATCGGTCATGAAATAAAAGGAAAGGAGGCCTATTCATTTAGAGCATGGAGGTCATTGCCAAGATGTGAGCTCCATGTTTTCCGAGACAATTTAACTAAAAGCAAAAGCTATTTGCAGATTGGTTGAGTATTAATCAATTGCTTGTATACAATAATCTATATTTTACCTGGCTGGTGGCTAAAGGACATAGTAGCCTTATGAAGAGAAAGCAAGAAAGAATTGTCCCTGTAAATATGAATTGCAATGCGTATTTGCATTATTTTATCATTCTTTCAGCATTGTGTTACAGGTACTCTGTCGTCTAATCCCATTTCTCTTCTATTCCACAGGCTGCACCAGGAGTATTTCGATGCTCCAACATGCCGAAATGGTGGCACCAACAAAATCTTCTTGGTTGGGGATTACTCGTCTTCTGCAGAGTTTTTCGTCACAATCGCAGTGTTCGCTTTCCTATACTCATTGGGAGCTCTCATCACCTACATATTCCTACAGAACAAATACCGTGAAAACAACAAAGGCCCCATGATTGTAAGTCTTGCTTTTGTGAATATCTAGGGCAACTCCATGAAGGTCCAGCAAACACAGACAATGGTAGGAGGTTAGGGGTTCTGAGCTTTACATGAATGTCCAAGTTAGGCCAACCTAGGACCAACATAGAACCTGGAAGAAAGTCAATCTGAGCAGCACCGGTATATGGAAATGCATATATAGCATAGTAATGCAGAATTTCTCAACCAAGGTTCTGTGAAACTTTATGGTTCCTCCAGAGGTTGCTGGGAGTTCCTTGAACAATGAGCAATTTCATTGTGTCTGTCAGATCAGTTTAAGTGACACCAATAATCTCCAAATGGAAGGTTTGCACTCTGTCAGCCTTCTGCCACCTTTAAAAAAGAATCATAAAAAATCAAAAAGTGGCAGGAAGGCCAACCTTTAATTTTTATGCAACACCACACATTTTAATGCACTATAATGCATTGGAATGTGTTGCACAAAAATGCAAAATGTTCTGCCTGGCATGAATGAGGACTAAACAGTGGAAGGCAATTTGACAGTTGTTTGTCTCGAAGTCAGGAAAAACAGACCCCACTGGCACTGGCGCAATACCAGAGAGGAGCAATAAATTGAGTTTTTGGGATTTTGAATAAATTATGGGCCTGGTAGCAGTGACTAACTCTTTATACTATGTATCTGCTCCACAAATCTCCACTTGCTGGGTGTAGGATAAAGTTCCCAGTTGGGGAACAAAAACTAAACTTGCACATTGCAATTTCAGGGCAAAGTAACCACTTCACTTAATAGATTGCTTCTTTTTATGCTGCTGATATCTATGTTCTCCATGCTCCCCCTGAGCCCGTATCTTCAATGGGTATGAGGGGGCAAGAAACTTTTTTCCCGCCTTGCAGAATGTAGTACCATCTGGTGGGAAGCCTTAGCGCTGCGTAAACTCTGCCAAGGATTTGGATCTTACATAAGGCTTGAACTCCTCAGAGGGTAAATAGGGTAATGAGTTAACTGAAAAACCTGGAGAATGTAAAAACCAGCAGCTAGGAAAAATGTGTCATTGGTCTTTTGCATAAAAAGCAATGTACAAGTTTATTATGAAGAGAACCTGTCATCTATTAACCCCATTGTGTATAACTGAGCTCAGTTACCATTTGTACCCCTCTCTCTCCTGCTGAGATCATTGAGGAGTTCTTCCTAAAACTCAAGCCATAGGTGATCACTGAAATTAGTTCTTTAAGCTTTCTATTCACTGTTAGTTGTTTGCAAGATCAGCTAAAAAAAATTAAAATCTCCCTGATACTAATTGTTTATCTTGACTGGGTGCCACTTAGTACTGATCAGATTTAGGCAGAAACCCGATTGAATATTTATAAAAAAAGCAGTTACTGCTAGCTTTTTACCACCCAGTGCAATACAAAGCTATGCAGATTCTGATCACCCGTTGCACTTGCCTGCATACTCCTATTGGTTCTCCTGATCAATGTTTAGTCAATATTTTAATCAAATATTAATCAAGAACGTTTTTAATAGATTAAGTTAAATTTGATATTCAATTCCTATATATATCCTTTAAATGACATTGAATAGCGTATGGCCACAGAACCAGAATTAACACCTGTGTTGAGGGGATTTCTGCTGAAATTTGATCAATACGGAATGCTGCACGGCCGTATTCCAGGTAAATGATTATTATCTGGGAGTTTGATACCATACATGACCATGCAAATGTCTTACCAATGTACAGTAGAACCTCGGTTATCCAGCACCCACAGGGAATGGCCAATTCCAGGAAAATGTAGTTTCCAGTTAACCGAGGTTACTCTGAAACTGAAGTTTCTCAGCCATTCAGCACTAGTCTTGTCCCCATTCACCTCTAGTGCTGAATGGCTGAGAAAAATGGTTGGCTCCGCGATTGGCTGATAAAACGGCTCCAGCATTATCAGGGTTTCCCTTTTATCAGCCAATCGTTGAGCTCTTCTCTCCTGACAGCTCCAATCTCCTGATTGCTTCGGCAAACCTGTCCGAGCTGTAGTATGTATTTTTGGATTCAGAACACATGCCACAGCTCCGCTAGGGCTGCAGGATCAATCAAGAAAGTGGAGCTGCCAGGTGCCAATTATCTGAGTTTTCCAGTTTTCTGGGGTTCTACTGTATACCCAGCTTTAGAAGCTAAATGCATTGAGTCAATAGGAATGCAAAACTCATTTAAAGATGCATAGAGGTCAACTGAAGGTTATATGAACCTGTTAATGAATCCTGAATGATCTCAGAAGATTCTCAAGCTGTTGCCATCAACACAAACCCAAAATACGTTGGCACAGGCCCCCAAGGTGACTTTGGTATACACAGCCAGGAAATGTCAGCACAAATCCCAGGCACAAAGAGGGACAGGGGGCCACCAGAGTACACGGAGCAATAGGTACTATGATGATGGGTTCTATATAGGCACCTACAACAGATCTGTCCAGATCAAGTTCTCAAGGGCCGAATCCAGGCCTTCAAGGGCTGAAGCTGAATAGCCTTAGCTTAGATGATTGGTTCTCCACAAAAAAAGAAATGTCCAGTCAATGACAGTCCCTACACCCCTATTGAGAACACTAAAAGGTGGTTTCTGATTGGCTGACCTTTGCACTTTTGTTTTATTAAATCGTTTTATTTAGCCGTATCTGACCAAAATAAATGTTCTTCCCCTGCAGGACTGCATTGTGACAGCTGTCTTTACTTTCATGTGGCTGGTCAGTTCCAGCGCATGGGCCAAGGGTTTGTCTGACATTAAGATGGCAACCGACCCTGAGCTGATCATAGAGCAAATCCCGGCTTGTGAAAACCCTGATAACAAGTGTCAGGAGGAGCGGGACCCCGTTATGTCCGGGCTGAACACCTCCGTGGTGAGTTGGTGCTTCATGCATGTACAACCCAACAATAAACTTATTTGCTCCCCCTTCGTCTGTTAAAGGTATCATAGAAAGTGTTTTGCTATATCTGTCTAAAAAGTTCAAAAATAATCATTGATCCTACCAGAACTTTACTGCTGACCCACTTATAAGCACATCCTCCAACCCAATGGTATAGAGATGAGAGGAAGGGGAGGTGTTCTGCAGTTCCAACATGCTTCCTGTTTCAGGGTGACAACACTGCTCCTCCACAGGACTGTCAGTGGGCATTGTCACCCTGTGACAGGAACTGTCTGATAATGTTTTAACACATTTCTGCTCCTTGGGTGACAACACTGCTCTTCCATAGACACAGGACAGTGAGTGAGCATTGTCACCCAAAAACAGGAAGTGTGTTACTGGGCGGTGCTTATAATCTTCTGTCCTGGGGGGACAACACAGTTCGCCCATAAACACGGGACAGTAAATGTTGTCACTTTTAGATAGGATATGTATCCCAGGCTGACATAAAGAATATTAGTTAAGCCATCACGTGAGCTGCAATATAGAAAAGTTGTGCTTGGGTTTAGATGTATTTTAAAACCGGTACAAAAAATTGCAACTGAATATATTTTATTCTGTAAGTGTATTTCTATTTTTTTTTAATGTGCATTTTAGCATGTGATCAGAAAAATAAAAAGTAGGTCTAGCAGTGAAGGGGTTAATGCAAAGTCAATAACTTTTATGGTGGTGGTAGGTATGCAGGTAAGTGGCCCCAGATACTACTGCACCCTCCATGTTGCTATATCTAGTGCTGTATGAATTTGTGGGGCCATCTTGTGACTGTTGTGTATTACAGTGCCATAGCTGACCTATAGGAAGAAAGACAGCCATGTTTTTTTGATTAGTGGCAATAGAGAGATGTTTGGTGTGATTTCAGATTTTTTATGCCAAGTTCAGTTCAGCTCAGTAGTTTGTAATAATACTAACTCTATGTACTTTCACGCAGGCCTTTGGCTTTCTGAACTGCATAATCTGGCTGGGAAACATCTGGTTTGTATTTAAAGAAACAGGATGGACAGCTCCATTCATGAAGTACCCACCACCAGCCCAGGAGAAGCATCCAGCTCCTGATTCCTATGGGCAAGGCCAAGGCTATGGTCAGCAGGACTCATACCCACAACAAGGAGGTTACCAACCTGATTACTATGGCCAGCAGCCTGAATACAACCAACAGGGGTACAGCCAAGGCGGGTATAGCCAGCAAGGTGTCCCAACCTCTTTCTCCAATCAGATGTGAGCTGGTGAGTGTCTGCAGGGTAAGCTATCCATACACTGGCCTACACTATGCATTGTCTATTGCTTGTAGCCAAGCCTGCATGGCAAGAAGGTCTTATTTACCTACAGCTACAATAATGATCTGCAGTTTGAAGGACAACATGAATATAAATGGTTCATGGAGACTAAACTGACCTTGTTACACAAGTGTAGCTCTAGAATAGCTATTCTCCAGAGGTTGTCAGGGGTTCCTTGAGCTGTAGCTAGTTGACCTCTATTGGCTGGAACCTGCATAGTTCCAGGTGCATAGATCTATGTGCTTCAGGTACAACACCATCCAGAGATTGTTAGGGGACCCTCAATTTGCAGCGAATTGACATCCATCTGATGGCACCTGCATTGTTCTATGTGTTCCAGGTCTTATGTCACATGGCATAATTAGGGGCATGACACAGTTATAAAACTGTCTTTAGGGGTAGCATTTTGGTCACTACTGCAAGGTTTGCATTTTTACCACTGACTGCCCTCTGCACAACAAAGTTATTGAATAATAATGTTCATAAAATAAATATTTGAAAATTTGGAGGTCATTGGAGAAATGCCTGCTTATTATTTTTAAACAGTGTTTATATATCGCCAACATATTACGCAGCGTTGTACATTTATTAGGAGTAGCAAGTGACAGACAGATACAAACAATGACACAGAAGGAGGAGAGGACCCTGCTCCGAAGAGCTTACAATCCAAGAGTACAATATGGGGCAATAGGGAGTACCCGCCTTATATTGGTGATCAGTGAACTGCTCTTATACATTAGTGACCAGTATAGTGTCACCTACATTGGCAGTCAGTGAGAACAGTGGGAAAATCATCTCTTATATTGGTGGCTATTGGGAAAGTCAGTGAGAGAAAGGTTCAGATACATTGGTGGTGAGTGGAGAAGGGCATTCCTTGGAACAGTAGAAATGATCAGCCTATATTGGTAATTATTGGGAAAGTCAAGGAGAGAAAGGTTCAGATACATTGTTGGTTGGTAAGAAGGGGACTCTTACATTGGTGGTCATTGGTAAAAATTCTCATTACATTGATGGTCATTGGTAAGAATGTTCCAAGTGTTCATAGCTTGCAAAATTACTTATAGCAGTAATTACTTATTTGAGACTTAGAAATTGAATAATTGTTAACGAACCTCTAACAGCCTCTAGAGCAGGGGTGTCAAACTCGAATACACTGTGGGCCAAAATTAAAAACTTAAACAAAGTCGCGGGCCAAACTTGAAACTGAAATAACACCGCTACTACAATTACCTGCGTCTATAAAACAGTCCAATGCGGGGCCTAATGTTATGAGTGGCTGCAACTCCCTCCTCACTGAAATAGCAACGCTACTACAGTTCCCTATACAACAGTCCAATGCGGCGCCACGCATAGGCAGAGAGGCCGCTGGTCTATAGACGCGAGTGATGCTGGGAATTGTAGTAACAGCGCTATTTCAATGCAGATATCACTGCATTGTGGCGGGCCAGCTGCAATTCATATTTAGGGTTCCTTTGGGGGCCAAAAGAAACGATGTTGCGGGCCGGAGTTTAACACCTTTGCTCTAGAGGAACCCTAGTTGCTCTATATAGTAACATTCAAGCTGTTGTCAGCAATCATTCACTTTGGTTGTCAAAATGACAGCTGGATCTCTGCAGTTACACCAATTAGAGTGGGCACATGGGAAACCTGGTCTTTTTCGATGAGGTTTTTACATGGGCAGTTTTCTTACACCTAATGCAAGCATCTTGTTTTTTAAAAACTTTCATGTAATTCTTTTGCAAACTGCGTGCAATACTTTCTTACCTCTCTCTTCTTTCTCTTCCCTATTTTCCTTCTCCCTCACCTTTTTGCTATATTATTTCTATTACATGCATTGTCACCTGATACCCATTCTTTTAATTTTTCCCATCTTCCTTTCTTTACTTACCCGTCCTTCTCTAATTGCCCCAATTAAATACTTGGTGTCCAATTGTTTGCTGATGTCTCATCTGCATCTCCTCCTTCATAAATGTTTCCTACCATGTCAACCCAAACTGTCCTCTGATTTGCCCACCCTGTGCTCTGTTAAAAAACTTATATCCCCACCTTTTTTGTCTGCCTCCAACTAACCCAAATCCATTTACTTATTTGCTTACCTACACCTATGTCTTTTCATCTCTTTTCTATCTCCACCCAAATTGTCCACTGATGTGCTTTCCTGCACCCATCCACACTTTCCTATTCAAATGACCCTCCACCTATATGTGTATCTGCCTACCACCCACCTAAACTGTTTGCTCATCTGCATCTGTTTGGACATATATGTCCACCCTTTTCTACCTTCCTTCACCCAAAATGTACCATTGTTTCTTTTTCTGTGTCTCTCTACCTATCTGCTCTTTGCATTGCTCATTCTGCTTGCATATTGGCTTGATGTGTCTTTGCCATGTATATGTCTTTTCCCCTCTACACCCATTGGGTTACTTCTTGCATCTGTTCCGTTCTTACCTGTTTCTTTGCTTCTTCTCTCTGAATCCCATTCTACCCTCCTCTTCCTTTGCACTCAATATGCAAACTTGGTGATCGCCCTCCACTACAACACATCTCTCTTGCATACTACACCTAATCAACTCCTGCTCTGCATAACATTCTATTTGTTGGTCACCCTGTCCTCCATTGCTTCTGAATTGTTATTCTTCACTCATTCCATCCTTCCTAAATTGTTCCCTTATTTCCACCATTCATCTTCATTATCCATCACTAACATTTTGAATCACTTCAATGCTGTCGCTGATCTTTCCCTACCTTATCCATCTCTCTTCTCATTGCTTCATTATTATTACCCTTTATTTTTTTTATTTACCCTCGGCCATGCCACCTTCCTGGCCCTATTTTGCCCATAGGCTTCTTCACGATTTATCATTGAGGTCAAGCTTCAGGTTGTGATGTTCCGATGTGCAGTGCTGCAGCCCGTCTGCCAGAGTGAATATAAATGGGAGAATGTTGTGTCCGTGATGTTTATATAATATATAATATAATATATATATATTTAATGATATCTATCTGTACCAAAACACAGGAAAATTCCATCTCATTCTACCAGAGACTGTCTTCCTGCAGAGCATTGCTGTGTACCCCCTTCCTTTATTCCAGAACCCTTCAGAGCATTGCTGTGTACCCCCTTACTTCTCCTTTCCAGAGCCCTTCAGAGCATCGCTGTTTGAGCCGTTTCCTGCCAGTCCTGTAGAACACTGATGTCAATCTCTTTCCCTGGCAGATTTGTAGGGCTGCAGTACTATATAATGCCACCCCCTCTGCCAGCAAAACCTCAGTATTGGGATATTACAGAACTAAACATTGATTCCTCAAACTCTTCTGGCAGGGAAATTGATTTTCACAGATCATTAAGTAAAAGGCACAATTTTTAAGCTTCTGGTTAGTTTTAGATTTCCTTTTAGCAATCTGTGACGTTTGCACATTGCGATGCATTTGTATGCCCTGACCCCCCCCCCCTCCCCCCCCTCGCACAATAAAAGGGATTGATGATGCAGGGTTTTATCTTTAAAAGAATGCCAGACTGCCCCGTGGATGAATCAGGACGGGCCGTTAACAATTAGGCCATCTCTGGTGAAGATTGGACAAGGGACAGGATTATTGATAATATTGCTAAGATGAGGGTAATCCCTTCCCTGTGCACTCTGGGTACTAAAGATACCTCTATGCCCACAACCAACGTCATTACTGCCCGCTTCTCATGTACATCCCTTCCGAGTTACCCATGCCTGGTACCCCTTTTGTGCTGTATATTGTGTTTGTGACACTAAAGTTGCGTGTTGTAATCCTGAATGGAAATAAAGACAGACTGGAACAGATTGTGTATCTCATTTCTTGCTGTGTCTCATAACACCGGGGCATATTCCTAAAACTGATTAGAACCAAGGAAGCCACATGGATAATCAGCAATGCATGTTTACCATTACAGGAATTGGTGGGTGACCAGCTACTACCAGGTAAAGTCAGCACAATACCGTATCGGCACAAGCATCACAATTGATGCCCTCATCCTGAGAAGAATATTTGAAATGTGGTGTGTTGTGCCTTTTCTCATCTTAATCTTTTGTATAAAGTAGGGGTAGGCAAACTTTTATTGCCACTAGGCCATTTATGGGGTGGGAGGAGCACACTAGGCCGGACTCTGAGTCCCGCCTTAATGGCTTCGGCCCCCACAGGAATGCCCCCTGAAGGTAAATCCCTCTTCTCCGTATGCATTGCATGCATTTCTGGAGAGGGATTTACCTTCAGGGAGTGTTCCCTATGTTTGCAGCGGTAAACAGGCTGAGCCAGAATTAGGCCGAAACAAACTACTGGCTAGGCCGTATCTGGCCTAAAGGGCGGAGTTTACGGATCCTTGGTATAAGGCAACACAATGCTGTGAAAGCCTAATAAGGGTTTTGGTGGCTGTACTTTTCACACTTCTTCCCTTACCAAAGGCTTCATCTGTATGTACAAAGCATGTGTCCTTTATAGCATAGGGCTGCATTGATGACTGAACCTACTGAAAAGTGGGGGTTTCTTACAGAATGTGTTTTTATATAGCACACCATTTTTACATCTTCCATCATAGGTTTCTTTTGTGGTTCTCGCCGTGTGGTCACATGACTTCTTGGTGCTTGAAGATTGCCCTCCGCCAGCCATTTTGATCACAGGCCTAAGAGGTAGTGGTTAGCTATAAAATGCCCGTTCAAATCTTGCCTAGCAAATATGTATGCTTTGTACATTATAATAAGTCCTTGCTAATGTATATAGAAGGTAAAAATTCAGCTATAGGGGCCTCTCACAGAATCGTGATGGGTATTGTTCAGGACAAATTACAGCAAAGGGAACAAGGTATTCCATTCTATAAACAAACTTTTCAAAGATTTTAACTCTGAGCTCCCCCCCCCCACTATTGCACTATTGTGCACTATTCTTGGAGGATGAATCTCTAACAACCCCCCCCCCCCTCATTCAATCTCCTATATAGACCCAGGTGCACCATACATGGAGGATGAATCTTTACCAATCCCCCCATTCTATCCTATAGATAGAGAGAGAGAGAGAGACAGGTGCACCATACATGGAGCATAATTCTGTACCTATTCCCCTTTTCCATCTCCTATACAGAGCCATGTGCACCATACATGGAGGATGAATCTATACCAATCCCTCATTCCATCTCCTATATAGAGCCAGGTGCATCATACATGGAGGATGAATCTGTACCAGTCCCCCTATTCCATCTTCTATATAGAGCCAGGTGCATCATACATGGAGGATGAATCTGTACCAGTCCCTCTATTCCATCTTCTATATAGAGCCAGGTGCACCATACATGGAGGATGAATCTGTACCAATCCCCCATTCCATCTCCTACATGGAGCAAGGTGCACCATACATGGAGGATGAATCTGAACCAATCCCCCCATTCCATCCGTTATATAGAGCCAGATGCACCATATATGGAGGATGAATCAGTGTCAATCCCCCATTCCATCTATATAGAGCCAGGTGCACCATACATGGAGGATGAATCTGTACCAATCCCAATTTCATCCCCTATATAGAGCCAGGTGCACCATACATGAAGGATGAAACTGTACCAATCCCCCATTCCATCCCCTATATAGAGCCAGGTGCACCATACATGGAGGATGAATCTGTACCAATCCCCCCATTCCATCACTTACATAAAGCCAGGTGCACGATACATGGAGGATGAATTTGTACCAATCTACCATTCCATTTCCTATATAGAGCCAGGTGCACCATACATGGAGGATGAATCTGTACCGATCTACCATTCCATTTCCTATATAGAGCCAGGTGCACCATACATGGAGGATGAATCTGTGCCAATCCCTCAATTCCATTCCTTATATAAAGCCAGGTGCGCAATACATGGAGGATATATCTGTACCAATCCCCCATTCCATCCTATATACAGAGCCATGTGCACCATACAAGGAGGATGAATCTGTACCAGTCCTCCCATTCCATCCCTTATATAGAGCCAGGTGCACCATACATGGAGGATAATTCTGTACCAATCCCCCATTCCACCTATATGGGACCAGGTGCACCATACATGGAGGAAGAATCTGTAACGATCCCCCTATTTCATCTTCTATATAGAGCCAGGTGCACCATACATGGAGGATGAATCTGTACCAGTCCCTCTATTCCATCTCCTATATAGAGCCATGTGCACTATACATGGAGGATGAATCTGTACCAATCCCCCATTCCATCTCCTTCATGGAGCAAGGTGCACCATACATGGAAGATGAATTCTTACCAATCTCCCTATTCCATCCCCTATATAGAGCCAGGTGCCCCATACAAGGAGGATGAATCTGTACCGATCTACCATTCCATTTCCTATATAGAGCCAGGTGCACCATACATGGAGGATGAATCTGTACCAATCCCCCATTCCAACCAATCCCCCATTCCATCTATATATAGCCAGGTGCACCATACATGGATAATGAATCTGTACCAATCCCCCCATTCCATCCCTTATATAGAGCCAGGTGCACCATACATGGAGGATGAATCTGAACCAATCCCCCATTAAAACCCTATATACAGAGCCATGTGCACCATATATAGAGGATGAATCTGTACCGATCTACCATTCCATTTCCTATATAGAGCCAGGTGCACCATACATGGAGGATGAATCTGAACCAATCCCCCATTCCATCTATAAATAGCCAGGTGCACCATACATGGAGGATAAATCTGTACCAATCCCCCATTCCATCCTATATACAGAGCCATGTGCACCATACATAGAGGATGAATCTGTACCGATCTACCATTCCATTTCCTATATAGAGCCAGGTGCACCATACATGGAGGATGAATCTGTACCAATCCCGAGCCAGGTGCACCATACATGGAGGATGAATCTGTACCCGTCCTCCCATTCCATCCCCTATCTAGAGCCAGGTGCACCATACATGGAGGATGAATTTCTCTTGTTCTTTTTTTCTATATAGGGTTGGTTGTGCTGTAATTGTAGAATGAATCTCACCCTAATCCCCTACCATTTTCAGCATTGAGCAGGGTGCAGCATTCATTGAAAAATTAATCTCTCCAAGTTAAAAAATCTCTTCCAATCCCTTTATTGCATCTTCGATAACAGCAGGGTAGGCTGTACATGGAGAATAAATATTTTCCAATCTCCCCATACCATCCTCTATATTGAGCAGCATGTACTGTACATGGTGGAAGAGTCTCTCTCACTCCACCATTTCATCATCTTTAAAGATGATGGCGTAATGTTTATGGAAATAAATCCCCCATTCCATCTTCTCTATAGAGCAGGGTGTACTGTTTATGGAGGATGAATCTCTTTCAATCTCTCATTTGATCCTCTCTAGATCAGAGTGCACCATACAAAGGAGGATAAATCTTTCCCATTTTATATTGTACTGTAATTGTGGATTGAATCTCTCCTAACATCACTCCCCGCCCTCCCTTCCACCTTTAGCAGGGTGCATTGTTCATGAAAAAATGAATCTCTCCCAACCCCCATTCCCTTCTATCCTCTATATAAAGCCAGATGCACCATACATGGAGGATGAATCTATTCCAATCCCTCTTTTTCATCCCCTACATAGAACAAAGTGCACTCTGCATGGAAGGTTTATTCTCTCCTAATCTCCCCATTCCATCCTCTATATAGAGCAGGGTACACAGTACAAAGAGGATGAATCTCTTCCAATCCTTGATATGGGGCGAGGTCCCTCTCAATCCCCCATTTTATCTTCTGTAAGGGTGGTTTATTGAGAATTAATCTCTTTTTCTGTATTCTTTGTAGAGCAGGATGTACCGACCATACATGGAGGATGAATCTCAATTTGTCTCAATTCAAATCTCGATTCAAGAGTCTCTTTGCAAGATACTCCCCAATGGCACCACTCACAGACCCAATTACCACATCGACTGTACCACACAAGGAGTCATATACCTTATCTCCTGTAAATGTCGGGCTTTTTATGTGGGAAAGTGGATCTATGAGCATATCTATTCAATCACATCTGGAAGAATCACGATGCCCCCAATCTATCATGTGGGCACCCAACATAAATTGGACCCCCTGTCCCCAGTAACCCTAGAGGTGGCAATCACGATCACAAAAATACTGCAAACAGAGTGCAAGTGGATCACTAACCTTCAAGCCACTAAAGTCCCAAGCCTTAATGACATGTTGTCATGCTTCAAACCCTTTTTACACTTCTCCTAAACAAAAAAAAACTTTTGTTTATTGATCATTTTTTCTTTACATTATAAGCTTTAAATACATATTTTGCAGTATAGAATTAAAATACCAGTATCCTGACTATTAACACATGTTTGTTAATCCTATTGCCTAAATCATCAGGATTATCTTGAAATTGGATTCTTCAGTTTGGTATTGTTTCACTTTTTTTTATATTTCACTCCTCCTACTTTATGTATACCTTTTATTATTATTATTACACAGTATTTATATAGCGCCATCATATTACGCAGCACTGTACAAAGTCCATAGTCATGTTACTAACTGTCCCTCAAAGGGGCTCACAATCTAATGTCCCTACTATAGTCATATGTCATTAATATAGTCTAAGGTCAATTTAGGGGGACGACAATTAACCTAACTGCATGTTTTTGGGATGTGGGAGGAAACTGGAGTACCCAGAGGAAACCCACGCAGACACAGGGAGAACCTGCAAACTCCATGCAGATAGTGTCCTGGGTGGGATTCGAACCTGGGACCTAGCGCTGCAAAGGCCAGAGTGCTAACCCCCAAGCCACCATGCTGCCCATTTATTTAGATTATGTATTTATTGAATGCATACCTCTTTTTTTTTTGCAATGCCATCTGTCTAAATGCATGTGTGTGTCTGGGTACACCAATGCTCAGTATGCCCTTATCAGACTCTCTCTACCTCTTTCTCCTTATGTATATTTACTTCATATTCTACTCTGGCCATACCTCATAGGCATAACCAAATTCAGTATCGCGCATTCTTTTGCGTGATGCCACACAAGCACCATACTTGTCAGCCCCAATCCAGCTGCCCTATTTCCTAGACAGAACCACCATCTTGCACCCGTTCTCCACACTCATACATGGTAAACTCATTTCCACCATCCATTTATATATCCACCTCCAGGTTCTTGGATATATTATTTTACTCAATATCCACTTTATCTTACTCTCTCACTTTTCAGCTTTTTAGCAAAGTTTCTTTTAATCCTCCTCTCTTCCTTCAACCATAAATCCTGATGAGTGCTTGCTGAACTGTGAGTACTTACTAATATATGTGCATTACTATGTTTTACTATGTACTATGTTACATAGTACTATGTTACTATGTATTAGCCTTGTATTATTGCCATACCTTATATACATACCATTAACTTTATATAAATATACATTATTCTGGGATTAAATTATACTAGTTCCTATCTAAAATAATTACATTTATAGCTTTTTATTTATTATTTAATATGCATACTGTATTATGTTATTCACTGTTCACTATTCATGTACTTCACCTTAATGCACAAACTTGTGTATGAATAGTGCTTTATTATGCAACTACCATTTTCTACCTTGAGAATCACACTCACATGTTTCTATGTATATTTTCAACATTAATCTCATATGTAGCCTCTATCTTAACATAAAAGGAAGCCCCACTGCGGCTCTGACCCTAGTTCTACTACCTATGTCCAAAATATGCTTTTTTAAAAAGTAACTCATAACTTTAACAGTTACCAACCCTTTATCTCCCTATTACTACAGA
The DNA here is from genome assembly GCF_032062135.1 of Pyxicephalus adspersus. Taxonomy (NCBI): domain Eukaryota; kingdom Metazoa; phylum Chordata; class Amphibia; order Anura; family Pyxicephalidae; genus Pyxicephalus; species Pyxicephalus adspersus. Next base: position 82,049,469 of record NC_092871.1, on the reverse strand, counting down.
AATACGTGTACTTATCAATATATTCTGGTCATGAACATATTGCAGTAATTACCTTATTTACATTGTTTGTATATGTGTGTTCATATATTTTTATTAGCACTTCGTGAAAGATGCAAATACTGATTAGCTTATAGGTACTAATATCGTCTTTATATGCAGTAACTGTCCATGACTGTGAGTTCTTAAGTCCCCTGAAGAAGCCAGCACGGGTGAAACGCGTCGGGACATCACACCATATCATGATTGTTCAAGCACCAATGCTAAAGGATCAACATTGTCTAGATAATTAGTCCCTTGTCTATCTTGCCACACAGTTTGTGGGAAGGTTCGGGACAAAATTGTTTGTTTTTTTACAGAAGTTTGCTATGTTTATACTGTTTGTTATATGAATTGAATATAACCTACGTAAAATACACCAATTTGAATTGCCAAAACACCACTGCTTTCTGTGCCCTTCTTTTTTATACCTAAAGTGGAACTAAAGTAAAAATAAAGGGATGAGACCTTTATTATCTGTTACGTATGCCATTGCATTTGTCAAAAAAAAATGCTGATATTACTGTGCATGTGTGAGATCGCCATCTTTCTTCTTTCACTGACAGAAAAGTTCCTCCTGCAGATGCCTGTTCTCTGAATCTCCTGGGATTCATGGCGTGCGTATTCCATGAGGCTCTGCGCTCACATTCAATTGTTACCGCCGCGGCACTAATGACAGAAGTGCAGGGGCTTTGCCTTTTTGTGTTTAAAAAAAAAAATGAAAAAACAAGGGGTTATTTATTACTCTATATAAAGTAAAAATTGTGCTGATTGGCTTTTTTAGAACCAGGGTCCCCGAATGGAGTGTGCATATTAGGGGCTACTTCCATGGCATTGAGCATTAGGGTACTGCCAATAGTCTGTGTGCTGTGGTGCCTCAAATATAAATTTCCCCGCTCACTAAACTTTATTGCTGCGTTCAGGTGGTGAGGTGGCGCTGCAGTTACCCCTTCCTCCTGCCATGGAGCCCTGGCTCAGGGGAACGCTCAGTACCGCTCACTGCCACCTGGACACAAAGCTGGACACTTACCTTCTCTGTGGGAGCCAATGGGAAACATTTTTTGTCCACATCCCCCTATATAAAATGTTGTACTCATCATATCATGCCACCCCTTACTCTCTATGAACCCCAATTTCTCTGTAACATCTCTCTATAGATGGAGCTTTTATTGAACAACTCAGGGACTTTCTACCTTACAAATTAAACAATAAGGTGCGTACACACTTCCAATTTTTATCGTTCCAATCGAACGACGAACGATCGATTGGGCAAAAAATCGTTCGTAAAAAAGTAACCAACGACGCCGACGAACGAAGAAAGTCGCTGGAAACGAACGACCGGACCGGCGGATCGGATTGGACGACGATCGTTGAACATCGTTCGTGTGTACGGTCGTTCGTTGATCGTCCATGTTCAGAGCATGCGTGATGAACGAACGTCCGTTCACTTTCCTGTCGTGCACATAGTTCCTCTATCGCTTAAACGATCGTATCTATTGTGTGTACAATATCTATGAACGATCGTGTCGTTACCTCTATGTGCAGGATCGGTGCTATACGATCGTTCATATATATCGTGCAGGAACGTTCGTCGTTCGTTTTCCAACGATAATAATTGGAAGTGTGTATGTAGCTTTAGGCTTGTGACCAACAGACCATTGTTCAATCAGATATCATAAATCTTTTTTATAATGAAAAACTCATGATAGTGACAATTGTTTCCTAAGACTTGACAAAAGCCTTACATAGGAGATTATTTATCATAATAGGTTCCTAGAAAAAAGGATAACTGCACAAAATATCTCCCACACTGATTGTTGTACAAACATGAAATTTTCAGGGTACACAGGGGACCCCGAGAACTGCTACTAAACCTAATTTCAGCCCCCTGAACATAACAAGTTGCCAGATACGGGGTCAAATTTTCACGTTTGTACAACAAACTTTATAGTCCCTGGGTTGTTTCTATGTAATTCTGTTAGTCATTTTACTGTTACAAACTGATGCAGCACATATAACATTTAGAACAATAGTCACATTAGATTGTTCCCACACGTGTCAATGAAAGCTCCATCTATAGCAAGATGTTACAGAAAAATTGGGGTTCATGGAGAGTAAGGGGGTGGCATGATATGATGGGTATAACATTTTATATGGGGGGGGGGCTATTGGCTCCCACAGAGAAGGTAAGTGTCCAGCTATGTGTAACAGGCACTCAGTCCCTCGCAGCGTCTGCAGATTTGACCCCAGGCGGCAGTGAGCGGTACTGAGCGTTCCCCCTGAGCCAGGGCTCCATGGCATGAGGAAGAGGTAACCGCAGCGCCACCTCACCGCCTGAACGCAGCAATAAAGTTTAGTGAGCGGGGAAAGTTATATTAGAGGCACCACAGCGCACAGACTATTGGCAGTACCCTAATGCTCAATGCCATGGAAGTGGCCCCTGGGTGTACACAGGCCATGAGGAGGCCCCAGGAGGTCCGAGACCAGGCATGCACAAGACGGACTTTTCTGTCAGTGAAAGAAGAAAGATGGCGATTTCACACATGCGCAGTGATATCATTTCTTTATTTATTTATTTTTTACAAATACAGAGGCATAGGTCACAGATCTGTGCAAGTAAATTTATTTTAATATTACTTTAGTTCCACTTTAATGAGAAAAGATCCTGGACTGTTATTAGGATTTTCTGTTTGAGACCACGTATCTGGCAACTTGTCATGGCTGACATTAGGTTTATTATCAGCTCTCAGGGTCCCCTGTGTACCCTGAAAATGCCACATTTGTACAACAATGGGTGTGGGAGATATGAAGGGTTATACATCGGGGGTAATGGCAGCAGCATGGACACAGACCTCAAACTGCTGGTAACAGAGGGGCGGGGTTATCTCACAATACAAAGTGGGCGGGGAGCAGCTGATTTCCGAGGTCTATAGGACACGCCCACTCTTGGGGAGCTCACAGTGAAACAGAACCCCATTGAAAAAGATAGGAAATGCGCGCGCAGACAGAGCAGAAACAGCTGATTATGACGTCATTGTACACGGCCAATCAGCTGGTAGTACGCATTCCTAAAGTAGGATTATCTCATAGGACACCCTGCTTCTGGGAGATCAGAGGCGGGGCTACATAGAAAATAATTGATAGAAGCTAATTGCAGAGGATGAACTTTGCTATTATAAATAGAAAGAGCAGGAACAGCCGTTTGTGAGTCATTCATTGTACATGCTCAATCAGCTGGTAGTACGCATTTCTAAAGTGGGATTATCTCACAGGATCCTGGAAACAGGGTATAGTTAGTAGCCCCGCCCTTGTTCTCCTACTAGAAGGGCAGAGTCTGTAGCTCCTCCCTTGTTCTCCTAGTAGGGCAGAGTCTGTAGCCCCGCCCCTGTTCTCCCGGAAGAAGGGCAGAATCTATAGCCCCGCCCTTGTTCTCCCGGAAGCAGGGCACAGACGTCTGACAGGAGCCGGTAGTCATGGAGGGCAAGGTGTATTCGGACATTCACGGGGAGGAGATCCGTCTTCAGCAGCACTCGTACAGCGATACGTGCCAGGAGTTCACTGTCATCCGCCCTAAGATCTCCTTTCGCTCCCTCACCGGCTGTACGTGCGCGGTGTGGCTGGCCGCCTATGGCGTCTTCTATTACACCCAACACAGCGCCGTCCTGTCCGCCGCTATCCTCTGCACCATCCTGGGCCTACTCCTCTACCTGCACCTGGTGAAGATCGATCAGGAGTCCCTGCTGCTGCTGGGCTCCCTGGGCCTCCAGAAAAGCCTGACATTCGCCTCGGGTCGGGAGAGCACGGTGTTCCTGGAGATGTGCCGGGTGCAGGATGTCATCATCAATGAGGCCATTTCCATGTCCAGGGTGCACTACAACCTCTGCATCCTGCTCAGGGACCCCGCTGACCCCCAGGGGCCCTCCCAGGTCATCCCGGTCTTCCAGGGCTCCCAGCCCCGCCTGGAATGCTTGGTGGAGATTTATCGGAGCTGCCAGGAGATCCTCTCCAAGCGGAGCCAATAGGTGGCCATGATGGACCCTACGGTCATGTGACTTTAATCAAAGGGAGTGCACAGGCGTGCGCTAATAGACATTCCTTAATAGAGATCATAGTTTAAAGCGAACCTGTCTGCAAAATCAAGTATTGCAACATTTTCCTTTTTCTTTAAATGTATTTTTATTTCCTTGCAATGTGCCTGTGTACAATGAGAATGGGACGAACCCCCGCCCCCCCCGGCATTGCTAATAGTACCCAGGACAGCTGGAATGTAGCGCTAGATGTTACTCCAGAATCTTTTTGGGTCTTGTATCCCCACTCCGGGCCTGGGACTTCTTCTGGTGCAGTGGAAGGTGAATGGTACCCCGGCTTCGGTCACTGATTGTAAGCTTAGATGGTGAGAAATATCCGGCAGCCATGCTGTTAGATTGTACCATGTGACTATCTAAATGTCCCTTCTTCAACCCAAATCTTCCCATGTGTGGATGGTTCGCTGTTAACGGCTCCCTCGTGTGGACATCGTGTGGTGCCACCATCAAACTCCCGGCTATCGTTCACTTTGGCAAGGGACAAAGGAGCTGGATCAGCTCAGACAGAAGAGCAGGCTATGATGTGGAAGGAGAGAGGGGGCTATGCTAGGGAATAGACTCCTCCTGGAGCGTCCATTACTCATCACGTGCAGAGGCACATTGCGAGTCAATAAAGATTCCTCTTTAATCTGGCCATCATTCAATCTCCTTTAGTTCAGGGCTTGATTGGAGCTGAGTGCTCACATGACGTCCTTTGGATGTCATGTGACTTCCCCTCTCCCTAAATCCTGCTGTGTATGGCCAACTTTAAGCTTACGAGCTTGGTGTCCATACAACTACGCCAAACAGGATACGTTCACACGGTTGGTAATACGGTTGTTTCTTGGGCGGTCTGATAAATGGCTGTTGTCCTCCGTCAATGGTGACTGAAGCAGAGGCCCAGGGTACACCACTCCCACCTTGCCCAAAAAATTACTGTGGACATGAATCTTTTTTTTATTACATATGACACTGCCATATGCTGTAATGTAGTACAACACAGCTGCATCTTCTTAATACATTTACATTTAATTTTCAGGCGCCACAATGTTACCACGGCACAAAAAAAGCAAATGGGCGCTGCGTTTTCTTGCAGTTCATTGGCCGGTGTTATACCGGGGATGGGGTTTTAGGTTCCATATTCGTTGTCACTCTAAACCAATCACATTCAGCCGATATCACCCCTTCTTTTTTAGCAGGAACAATATATGAACTTTGATCTACCTACCTCACTTTTTATACCCAACGGCTGATTTGGATTTAATGATTATTGTTGGATTGATTAAAGCACCCTGGGAATTTTATTGTTTTCACAGAGAAATAATGTGATTTGGTCTAATTTTTTACAATAAATGTTGATGTAGAATTCTTTTGGTGTATATTTGATGCATTGAATGTATTAGGCTGTGATATTGTGTTTTGTTGATTTGTGGCCCCGGCATTGATTTTTGTCGTTTATTTTATTGATCTTCTGTATATACAAATACCTTGTTGGAGATTTCAAGCTGTCCTGTGCACACTGCCTGTGTTATCCCAGGGGGTTTAATTAGTTCCCCCGGGACAAAAGAGCTTTATGATAAGTGAAAGGGCCGGGGCAAATCAGACTGGGAAGGGAGGGACTAGATAATGCTGGACGTCCTCCAGTTAGGAAATGACGTGGGCTCTATCTTGACTTGCTGCAGCTTCTAAAGCATTGTGAGAAGCTCACTGGGTGCAGTGAAATCAGAGTGTGCAGTTTCAGACCAGGAGAGAAGTCGGTACAACTGAAGGGATAGTTGGAGTCCTGATTTCATTGTGTCCAAGCAAATTAATTTTACAATGTATTTAGCAAATAGAATTTTTCCATACACCTTAACAAATCCAGCTGTACTTCTATTCTGCCACTAGATGGCAGTGATGGGTATTTGCTCAGTTTCCATATTGGCCTCTCAGTCTGCATCAAGGGTTGTGTATTAGCATAGCCCCAGGACACAGAAGCCCCTGCTTGCAGGATGACCTTGGACTAACCCTGTGGTCCTTGCTTTGTCTTTTATCCATTTATCACACTGGGGCCACATACCTACAGACCAAAATTGAGACCTCCAGTGTTAACTGTGACAACACGTAACCTGTGGCAAGTGGGGGGGGGGGGTATTTGACCAGGAAGGGTACTGAAGACATCTGGTTTGGCAACAACAACTCCGAATAAAAAAATCCATAGCTATTATCCTCACATGCAGACTGAATTGCTACATATGCCTCAATAACCCCTTAATGGAGTCTCTTCCTACCCCTTGACCCTTCTTGGTGAGTCACAGCTGTCCAATCAACAATGAGCATGAGCTTCACTGAGTGGAAGACTCTAGCTCTGACTCAAGGATGTTTAGTCGGACCTCAGCAGAGAGACCACTGCTTCCAAACTGTCCCTATGGTAATCATGTGGATTGCTATGGGTATAGTTATGTCAAGGGCAGAGCCGGAAGTAAAGGGGATTTTTTTACATTGACCACCAGTGCATGGGGAGGTATTCCTGCCATCGACAACTCATGTTTGGGGTCAGTTGTCTGTGTGGCTGCCACCACCAGAGAGGTAAAGGGGCATTTGTTGTGTCCATGACCACCAATGTATGGGGGCGCTCTTCCTGCCTGCCATATGTTTATGGTAATCTTTCCTGCTGCAGACCAACCACACGCCACTGATGTACCGGGTTGCTCTACTTCTTACACCAGGGTAATAAGACATTCTCCTACTGACCCCCTATGCAAATCTGCCTCCCACTGGCCACTTATGTAACGGGCATTCTTCCTGCAAATAAGGACCCTTGCTTTCTGTTGGAAGCAGTGGTCTCTCTACAGAAGCCTAACACACCTTATGAGTCAAAGCTTAAGCTCTCCAAACAGCAGTGAGCATAAGCTTCTCTGATTGGAGGACTTTAGCTCTGACTCAGCAAGGGGTTAGTCGTACCTCAGCAGAGATACCTCTGCTTCTAATCATGGAACAAGGTACATTCTTTCCGGGATGCAGGCAGAGCGCAGGCTTTTCTCCTCTTAAGCTGCTTTCTAAATGCTGATCTGCTTTAGATTTGGAAGGAGGGGGGAATGGCGGGGGTTGGGTGCAGGCAGTGGCTGTGTGAACAAGCCCAGCGCAGCTCTTCAGGCGAGGAGGAGACCCAGAGATGGGATTTTTTTTTCTTAAGGTTCCCGCTGGTAATAAAAGGTGCAGAAATTGTGATTCCCCTGACAATAGAACGCATTCACACGGAGGGATGAGATAATTGTGAATTGTTGTGGGTGGGGGTTGAGGATTGACTCATTATTGTCTGGAATATAAAGAGGGTTTGGTTTCTGCTGGGAATAAAATGACATTTTTATGTTCCCAAATTTTACCCAATATTCATAAAAACGTGTAACAATTTTTTTTTGTCATTAACGGCTATTAAAGTATTCCTTGCACTTACTGATCCAGTTAGGTGTTCCGTGGATGTACTTACCTCACCCAGCCAATCCTGTGCCACTTCTCATTCTGTGTTATGGCAGATGGCCCCTGATGCCGCAGTGCTGGCCACCCCGTCATGACATGTCACCAATACAATAAAGGCAGCACTATTCTACAAAATATTTTTATCGATTAGACAAAAATGTGGAATCTAATAATTGAGCGATAGATTGATCAGACGTTTGATTGGCAATGCCTGACTTTTGTTTGCTGCTCATAATGCAGGAAGTGCTTTGTGACAACCGCCAGCCAATGGGAACACTCCCTGTAGTTTACATTTAACATCAATACTGTGCTTGTTGACAGTGTAAACATCAAGGTGTGTTCCTATTGGCTGGTGGTTGTTAGGGAACACAGCTGTGTTTCGGCTCTCTCGTTTGATTGGTTCGCAGCTTTTACCAGCATGATGATGGATATCTTGGATATAAAGGTGTAAGCGCTTGTCAGGCTGATGGGATATCAAACGTGAGGATGGTGCATGAGGTTTATAAGGATTGATTTCATTCATCAGTTGTCACAGAAGTTCCTTTCACTTGGACTTTTGGGTGACAACTGTACTATGCATGTAGTATGGCAAGCAAGCGTTGTCACCCTGGGACAGGAAGTACGTTAAAAGGAAAAGAAAAACAATCCGATTGTACAATATCTATACAGTCTTATTAAAATTAGGAAGACCAACCTAATTGAGCCCTTCAATTTTTATCCAATCAATCAGGCTCCCTCATGTAGCCGGAGTGTTTGACATCATTTTAGACTGCACATAGTGTCCTCCCTTATGTAGATATCGGTACAATCTGTACACAGAAACCAGGGCTGTTTGTTTCTTTTTTTTCATATCCGTGTAGTGCAGATATCCTGCAGCCTCCTTGCAGCCACTTCCTGTCTATATTCATCCTTTTCCAACGCAGGAAAGGACAGACCGTTGTCACCCTTTACAGGAAGCACCTGAATAAGGAAGAATTAGTAAGGATGGTGTAGTGACAACATGGAAAGAGAAAAGTTACCGGGACTGTTCCTTTAAGTCTTTCTGGTCATGTAGAAGGGCACTGTGGCATGCCATTGCGCAGCCGCTGTGTGTGGCTGACCTGCCCCCACTCGTGTGTTGCCACCGGCCGTGTAGTCACTTGTTCAGGGTCTCCGCCCTTCCTTTACAATCTCCCACCCAGCCTGCCAATCCAGTTCCCACCATCAAGGGAAAAAGATTTGGTGACTACGTCTGTACTGGCATCACACAATATAGAATCCTACATGCCAAGTGGTGTGAAACGCATCGGGTCAACCCAGCTCTTTATTCCTAAAGTGGAATTTTTTGCATATAGCTCCCCTTGTGGTAAAAAGATATATAGCTGTCTTCACTCTGGTGTTGTCCCTGACCACCTCTTCGATCCAGGGCTGGTGGTCTTTTTTGGTCCACTTCCTATGTGCCCACGTTTACACTCCCCCAGGGTTCGTGTCATTGGACTAGGCTCACAGTAATCCAGGACTGAGGGTCAAAAAATACCCCTGGACTGGATGGAGGCCTGAAACTGCTTTGGAGGGAGTTGGGGTGAGGTTGGCACCTAGGTGGAGTGGCATTGCAATATTGGTCAATAGGAGGTAGCTGTAGAGTGGCTACTTACTTCTCCCTCTGCCCACTCCACTGACCACCGGTGAGATCCCCGGCTGAAGTTTCCTGACACAGAGGTGTCAATCTCCTGTGTCCCCCCACAGCAATTATTGATTCTGACCTCTATATAGGTACTAAGTTCTGTAGTGACATGGGGAGGTCAACCTGAGGAGCCTCGAAGTCAGGGGCTGTTTTAGACAATAGAGTGCACAAATTAAGCCAGGGCCCAAAAATGCACCTCTTTCATTTATCAAATGGGGCCCCTGAGAAAGGGGGCCCTGGGTTATTACCAAAAATGCCACTCTACTTTTTGGGTATTTTTCAAGGGATAAATTACCCAGCACACTAGAGAGCCGGACAGCTCCTCTCACACAAAGGAAGCTGCTCCAATCAACAGCACTGCTTGGGGACCTGCCGGGGTCTCTACAATAATGACCCGCCCACTGCATGGGGAAGAAGATGACAAGGAGAACCTGTGATGTCATCACATCCAATCAGGGTCACTTATATATATATATAAAAGTTATATTATTTTTTTATAGGTGAATAAAGTTTAGTGCATCCTGAACCAATCAGACAGGAGGGGGTGTGGCCAAGTTTGATTGAATTTAGGTTTATCATTGCCCTCTTTTTCCACAATAATGCTGATTGCTGAAAAGGACCTGTCGCTGTGAAGGTAACCATAGGCAATTCAACTCCAGTTTGATTGGTTTCACCTCTAATGTGTTTGCTGTGTACTTTTGATTAAGTGGTGGCTTTCACACATTTTGGGTAATTTAGGTGTTACAAGCTCTTACACTTGGCTGCTGTGAAGGGCAACCAGTTTGTTGGTGTGTAAGCAAAACTCCTTTGTGTATACGGGAGACAACATTCATTGTGGCCAAACAGAAAGTCATATTAGACCAGCGTATACCGGCAGATGCCACACTACCATCCTGGCATCCATTACTGGTCTGCTCAGTGTATGCCAAAGCAAATCCCTCACCCGTAACATGGCATCTCTGCAAAACATGTGAATGTGACCGTGTTTTATTTCTGTTAAGGGCCGATTATACGGGCATTTATAAGGACTGCCCAGTTGTTCCACTTTATGATCTTCACAACATTCTGTAGTTCAAGAAAAGAACCAATAGGGCTCATTGGACTCCATGACCCCCATGTCCCTTCTGTATCCGTATTGGGTCAATGGAGGTCAGAGGGAGGAACTAATGAGGACCATGGAGACCGACACTCCAGGAAGTGTCATACAATCATCACAATGTTCAGGAATTTTTTTTTGCAAATCTTTTTGTTATTGTTGTGTTTTTGTTTTTTTTTTGCCAGAACTTATTGAACTCCCATGTGCCTGCAAAGGTGATACATCATCACGGCCTGGCCAATGCAAATCTATCTAGGAAGAGAAGAAGGAAAAAGCTGGCGGCGTCCTGCAACGGAACGGGGAGAAGAAAATATAGCAGGGTTTAGTCCTGTTTTAATCTTTTTGTTCCCGAGTATGTTGGTCCCAGGCACCCACCCATTGTTGGCTGACTCAATAGGGTTTTACTGTTATCATGTGTTTGTATGGCGCCAACATATTCCTCAGCGCTGTACATAGCCAAGTCCCTAATAGGAGCTCACAATCTAAAATCCCTGCCATGTCTTTATCACAGTATATAGTTAATTTTTGGGGTAAAGCCAAATAACCTATTATTACACAGTATTTACATGTGCCAACATATTACACAGCGCTGTACAAAGTCCATAGTCATGTCACTAGCTGTCCCTCAAAGGAGCTCACAATCTAATGCCCCTAGTCACATCATTACCACAAGGTCAATTTTTGGGGGGAAGCCAATTTCTGACTGGCCCCGACCGAACCCACACAAACTCCATGCAGGTAGAGTCCTGGCCGAGTGCTAACCACTGAGTTAACCTAGTATGTTTTTGACATGTAGGAAGAAACAGAATTACTACAAGAACAGAGGGAGAACATACAAACTCCATGCAGATAGTGTCCTGGCTGGGATTTGAACCTGGTACCTTAGCAACAGTACATTTCTAACTACTGTCTCTTCCTGAAGTCTGTTCCAAGCCCGACTACTCTTTCAGTAAAAAAAAACAAAAAAACTTTTTGAACTTTCCACATGGGGTCATGCCCTGTGTTTTTGATCCAAGCTTTATATTATATATTCTGCCCTCCTGAACCTCATACACACCCTTCATGTATTTAAATGTTCAGTTTTGTCCATCCTTTACCTTCCTTCCTCCAGACATATTAGGTTACTGTAGTCCAATATGTTTGACTCCGCAGACCTTCTGGTTGACCATCTCTGGAGTTTTCTCCATTTGAGGTCTGCAGGATCAGAGGTCCAGCTAAAGATCAGTATAGACACAGAAATCAGGTTCATATCAGGTATCTGGGGGCAGAATTATAAAGCTGCTCTCTACCTGTATATATCCCCCCCTCTGATCTTATAATGAGCATGTGTGTAAGGGAGGGTGGTGTGTCTCTAAGTCCATGAATGTCTCCTCTTTCCAGGTAGGGCTGTCTCGCCCCTGGGGAGGTGCAGCCCTGTGTGTAGGGGGTGGGTTTTGGTTTCAGGTGAACGGAACTGCATACCAGGAACGAGTTCCCTGAACAGTCAGCAGGAAGCATCCACAGTGCTCGGGATGTTTCGCGGTTCCAGGAGGCGCCGGTCTCAGGTAAGGCGCTTGGCCCCTGCTGGGTCTTTTGTCTCTTGTTCTATCTCACGTCCTCTGTTGTATTTGTCTTTGTCTGGGACAATCTCACGATTGCTGGCGTGTGCGGATGTCTCTGCTTTCAGCACACATCACCAAGAATTCTTCATCCTTGGCTGAAGAAAAAAGTGCAGTGACATTTATATGATTATTCGGCGTTTATGGTGGAAAAAAAAATCAAAATTTTTGTAAAATCGAGTCCGAAGGGGCATCCAAATCATCATTGTTTCTTGGAAATAAAGGTGGGGAGATGGGAGAGAGGTGGGTGGGATGGGAAATTTGGACAGCAGTAGTTCTCTATGTATGGAGGAAGTTTTTGGACACTTGGGGTGGTCACTAAAAACTGTAGAGAACACCATCTATTTTTTTGCTACTTTTCTCAAATCCATTTATTAGTACCAATTGTGATGTATTAAACAAGTATCACATGGCCGACTGAAATATGCTCCATACATGTGCTTCTCTGGTTATCCTGATGAGATGCGATGAGCACACAGCACTGAGTCAGATCTGTGCCCAACTATGGCTGCGAGTCACCTATCTATGCCAGCCCTGGGGAAACAGCTGGATACACAGATGTAATACATATGTATGAGCTGTTTACCTGCATTTGCATTTCTGTCCATTTACTGTGGTTCTGTCCTGAAATCTACACATCACTGTTGCATGGCACGGCACTATCTGGCGGGGGGGCGGGGAACCTGAACTGTGTTGCAGTATTGCATTCAGGTTTCGCCACTGCCTTGTGATTGGACAGTGAATGGAGAAAAGGCACAATGATGAAGTCATCGTTCTCATTTCTCCTTGTAGCATCATGCTCAGGGGCTCTCCTAGTTGGCTGCATGTGATTCCTATCTCTCTCTGTGCTCTATGTATTAAACTGTAATAAATTATTAATGTATAATAATGAGCTACATTTGTTTGCTTCTATTATATCGAAAAACTGTAAAGCTCTGGGGCCTGAGGGGTGCCTGAGGACCTTTGGTAGACTACAGCCCCTCTACACATACCTAACACCTCCACATTTTCATCCTTAATCACTGTACAGAAGATTGACCTATAGTTTCTAAAGGTTATGCACTGTAACCCAAAATGTCCCCTCCCAATCATTTTTTTACGGTCCCAGCATATATTCTTACATACAGACTTCATTCGCTGCCATCCTATATCACCCCACATCTTTTTCTTGCCTGTGTGTGCAGAAGGACCGGAGGTCGGGTTGGTGGTCAAGACTTGTCCTTCTACGGCGAGGCATAAGGAGGTAAAATGAGCAAGCACGTAAAGTTTTTATGGTCATCAGAGGACCAAGTCTCAAAATTTAGAGATCCAGATTAACGCCTCGGATCTGTAAGATCAGGAGAAGTGCCCAATTTTGGACATGGCTTGAGATTAGGGGATCTCTACAATTTCTGTAGTGCAGGACCACATGGAGTCTTCCACTGATATGAGCGTGGATCTACCTAACCAGCATGGCTTGTAGGGGTCTGCCCATTTCGGTGGCCAGCTCCATTGGAGGTGCAGATGAAAGGTGCCACCATGTAACAACTTCAGGTGTGTTTGCAAGTTTCTGTTTTGTGACTGTGTCTTCCACTACTATACATCCATGTGAATACACATTCACATAAGTAAACACTAGTTGTAGACAGTGGTGTTCAGGTGGAATGGAACTTCAGTGACCTGGAATCTACGGCTTTTTAACCGTGCTGAATGAATGTATATTGACCTGTGTAGCATAGGGGCAGGACCGAGATTCCTTGAGTTGTAGAACTTACAGCTTTTTCTAGCATTCCATGGGGTTCAAAACATGAGGAACTAGTCCTATCTTTTCATGGCTATATCCACTTCACCAGGTAACACCTAGACTGTACAACTTCACATTTCCAAGGGTTATTAGCAGGTATGAAGCAGCATAACTTAGGGACATACATCCTTGGGAGAAATGCACAGACAAAATCAAAAGACGTTTAAAGCAGATCTAACCGTTGAAAGCTATGCCTTTGAAAAGGACAGGCCATGGGCAAAGGAGTAGTCACCATGATTGCCTGTGCTCTCCCTGTAGCTGTGCTTTTCTTTGTCTTTTTTTGGGTGGAGAGATCCTGAGTATGACCTGATACTGAGAATTGACCTTGGTGAAGATGGCATCACTATTCCTATGAGGAAGGCTGAGTATTGGCCTAGGTGAGGGTGATGTCACCATGCTTCTGAGTAATCCAAAAGCAGCACAGTCGGGTACCTATCGGGTGATTTGCAATGCAAACAGCTTACTAATAGAAAGAGAAAGAAACAGAGAGATGAGCGAAGCAGCATTTTGCTTCTCTTTTTACTGTCCAGAAATATGATGGCAGGCCTGTAAATGAAACTGCAGTATAAAAGATGAGTTCTTGTACTCTGCTGGACAGGGTTGTATTGATCACAGAACTATACAGATAGCAATACAAATCCTTTGACAGTTTAGGCTGCTCTCATGAGTTTATTTAGCTTTTTGTTTGGGTTGAGTTCAGACTGAATAAACTGTACTAAATTAAGTCCTAATTGCATGTTGACCTTGCCTGAAATAGACCTTACTCCAATTGACACTAATGCATTTAGCTAAAATGGCAACACACCAGCACCTAGATAGGTAAGCTGTTGTACATGCTCAGTTGATGTTGGGAATTGCAGTTCTGATTTATAGTGGTGGTGATGGAGGGGGGTCATGTTACTTTCATTAGTGCAACATGGAAGTGTGAACCCAGACTTTAGCTGGTCGTTCACTGGTCGATAGGTGCATGACTATGGAAATAATATCTCCTTGATATCGATTGTCTACCTGGCAGGACTGCCATGCACCCATCAACCAGTCCAATTAAGAGCTACTTGACCCCTGCCCTTGCCCACTCCAGCAGGTTTATGCAAATCAGTGGGCAGTGCTTTTAACATCCAATAACCAATGGAAATGCTCCAAGCTCTCTACAATAAAAGCTGTGTTGTTACTGTGAACAGAAGAAGTGATCCCATTGGCTGCTGATTTATAGGGAGCGCTCCACGCTGATTAGCCATTGAATCCATCATATTGGGTGTATAGCTGGGGTTAGTTGGGCATTGATAGGGATTAGATTGTGAGCTCCTCTGAAGGACAGTTAGTCGCACAACTATAAACCCTGTACAATACTGCGTAATATGTTGCCACTATACAACACATAATAATAATAATGATAATAATGATAGGAAAATCTGATTGGTTGGACAGTAAGATTCTTTTCTATGGTTTATATTTTTTCCCACCATGACTAGCTGTCGGCTTTCATTTATGGCAAATAAAGCCTAACAGCCAGTGAATTATTACAAAAGTCGAAGTTAACTATTAAGTGCTTTTACTTTTGTATTCAGGGTTTGCTACGGCTCGGTGCTTTTAAACTGATGTTAAACACTGCACCCTCCCAGATGCAGCTCCTATATGCTAGGGAAGGTATGCAGCAAGGCAGAAAATGCAGCTCACATAGTCCCTGGTTCAGGGTAGCTTTGATCTCCATGAGAAATCTGATAGCAGGGAAGGTGCCCTCAGGGTATACACAGGACCAGTCATACTGGTGTGTTATGGGCAAATCAAGTGTTTATGGCCTCTGGGATTACAGAAAAGACAAGGGCTCAAAAAAAAAAAAGAAAAAAGGACACGCACTCTAAAATTTCAAAGGACCACCTATGTCAGTTGTTTTTGTTACTGCACACATTTTCCTATCGATATCGATTTAATAAACTAATGCAATGTCACAACGATTTTTTTTCAGCAATTAATTTTTTCCCCAAGACCTTGTATTGATGATGAGTCGGAGCTGTTTAAAGTCTTCCCCAACCCATACCAAAGATTCTCCATGGGGTTTAGGTCTGGGCTCTGTGGTGGCCAATTTATGTGTGACAATGGTGCCTGCAATGGTTTCAAAATTTGAGCCCAATAAATCTTGGCAAAATCAATTGATGGGAAAACCTGGTCATTTACTATATTTTGGAGGTCAGCTGACCTAATTTTTGGGGCACATACCATTGTTGAATCTGTGTTCTGCAGGAACGCAGAGCAGTCTACCTGGAAGGACAGTGGTATGATGTCCAATATTGTAGGAGACAAGGGTAAAGTATAATAAACTTTTTTTCTCTTTATGTGTATTTTTTTTACCCTTTAAGTGTAGAAGGAGTGAAGATGGGGAAAATATGACAGGGTCCCCTTTAAAGAGATTTGTCTGTTTGTCATGATCATCAAGAGTGAATGTGAGTGATTCCCTTTTACTTCCTGTTATGTCTACAGGACATACATACATGTGTTATGGTGTGCAGAGGTGTGAAGGTGATTTGGCTATCATTGGATTGGGTTCACGTTCAACTTTTATCCTGTTTGGGTTTGAGTACACTTGTTTTCATCCAGAAAAGGAGACCCCCTCTGGACCCATCCAGAAAAGAAGGCTCCTTAGATCCCCTCCTGAAAAGAGGGCCCCTCAGATCACATCCAGGAAAGAGGACCCCTCTGGACCCATCCAGAAAAGGAAACCACTCTGGACCTATCCAGTTTAGAGGGCCCCTTAAAACCTATCCAGGAAGGGGGGCCTCCTCAGAACCCATCACAAATCGGGGGTCTTCTCAATAGCTATCCGGAAAAGAGGACCCCTCTGGACCCATCCAGTAAAGAGAATCCCTCAGAACCTAACCAGAAAGGGGAATCTCCTTAGAACTCATCCAGGAAAGGGAACCCCTCTGGACCCACCTGGTAAAGAAACAACTCCTTATGAATTTTAATATAAAAATGCAGCATGCTGCCCATGAAGTGTAACTTCTCATCCTGCAGATGATTTCCTAGAAAGAAAAGTGTGGAGTGCTTTTGTTCCCCCATAATAGCTTTCTAAAAAAAAAAAAAAATATATATATATATATATATATACATATGTATATATGTTTTCCACCAACCCTGAGACTATAAATTCCACATGAGTCTTTGAAGTACACATCTGGTCTAGGACATGCACATTTTTACTACATCACCCCCCCCCCCCCCGAAGCCCTCATTTGGCTGCTTTTTAACGTATCCGAGGGCAAATAAACCTTCAAAAAGTTTAAAGGGTTTACTCTGCAATTACCAACTATCTCCCTTATGATCAGAGATTCTCTAGCTGCTTCACCTTCGTCCCTCCTTTTTCCCCTTCCTGATTTCTGCATGTGACTCCCTCTAATTGCACAAACATTACAGTCATACAAATTGGTGTTTGGACTAATGATCAGGGTTTAGAGAAGTTCAGTACATCCCGTCAATAATGTTTTGTCTCTGGAATTTTTGGGAAGCCTTGTGTCAGCAGAGATAATTGCATTCTGTTCTTCTAGTCCTGTAAATAAGTGAACCTGTCACCTATACATGGAAACCTCAGTATAGGAACAGGGGAGCTGGTGGTTATAGGTGTACCTGAAATGGTCAAGAGATTTGTGATGTGACCCTCTGGTCTTACACTAGTATAGGGGGGCCATGACCACATGATTCCTATGAATATTTCTACCATTACAAGATTGTGTAGTTTATTGTCTTTAGTACAAATTTCAGGACCCCTCTCACTATATATGTTCCAACAGAGAATGCTTGCTACCTTGGCAGCAGTCACAGTGGCCCAACACCTCAGCTTGTCAAAGCTGTTCTGTAGAATCACCTTAGTTCCTCCTCACCCCCTCATTATCCCACATACTGATGCTCCTATAGACTGTTCCATTGAGTTCTAAAAGAAATTCCATGCAACTACAATGGCTCCCTACGTTCTACCATGTCTACAGTACCACCTAAGAAAGGAAGCAACCGTTTTTTATAGAACATTTTTCACCAAACATCATGCCTTCTAGGTTTGCCACAGTAATGGACCATTCTCAGTGGATACCCAAGAAGTATTTGTGCTTCCAAATGGGGTAAAACTGTAAGAGCCTATTTATTTTTAACTATGCATTGGTACCCATTATGTGGTGTGTTATAACAGCCCATTCAAAATTAATAGGATGCAAAAACACCCTCACCTGGTGTTTTTCAACCAGGGTTCTGTGGAATCCGGGGTTTCCTCCAGAGGTTGCTGGGGGTTCCTTGAGCAATGAGCAATTTACACCTCTCAGGTCAGTTTAGGTGGTACCAATTATCTTTTTGGCTATCTGTAAGGGTTACAGTACTATTGTTATTTTTATTAATAAATAGCAAAAACAGACAGTGACACACGAGGAGGAGAGGACCCTGCCCTGAAGAGCTCACAATCAGAGAAGATGTTGGTCATCAAGCCTAATTTCTAAGGAATCATGGCATGAAGAGGGTGTCACTGACCTACCATATGGAGGAAATATCCTAGGAAATAGTGTATCAGAATGTAACGAAGAATAGATTGCGATATCCACTTTACAATATAAACAGACGCCCAAAAAGGGAGTGTGGCCCAGGAATTTGTAAGACCTATGATGAAATGCTGCATTATAATCAATTCAAACCAATGGGCCATGCAATCCTTTTTTTCTTTGCCCATATATTCACTTTTGACTATCTCTGTGTTTGTTCATAAAACCATAGGATACGCCACAGGCAATGGCGCAGATGTGGAGGCTTCTGTTTTTCTGAGGCCTTTGTTAAGCAAGACACAGTGTAAATTTTTTGTGGTACGATGCATTGATTGTTTTTCCCATCCAACTCCTCCTACACAATCTTCAGGCAGATTACTCCTAATGTTTATGCTTGTCTGTGCATTCCAATAGCGCCCGTGGCTTTCCCACACAAATCTGATTAATGCCATTACATTGATGTTTTTCTTTTTTTTTTTTAGTGGGGAAGGGTTCAGGTTTTTCTCAGGGTATGCTTGTATACACAATGGGCCTGATTTATTAAAGTTCTGAAGAAGATACACTATCATGGGAGAATGTTGGTGATCCAGCAAACCTTAAATGGATCTGGTCAAAGTCTAATAGTCTCATAGCAAATGATTTTTAAGAAATCATATTCCAGTTTTGGAAGGTTTTGATAAATAAGGCCCAATACGTTGTGCAGGGTGGCACACTGCACCTCATCTAGTGTCCAATATTCATAAACATTGAACATTGCATAGAAAGCAGGGTCTGATGTTCTCACTATATGTGTTGAATTTGAGTACATTGCTAAAACACACTGCCACACACATTTTTGCCTGTTGCATGCGTTGCCCTATTCACTATAATGAATAGGGTCAACCTTACAACAACAGCACCACCACAGATAACCTATGGTGTGGTTAATTGTTTTGATAGGGTCTGGGCTTTTCAAAACAGGAAGAAAAAAAAAATGAAATGTCAAGGTAAATAGGTAATAATAATTATCCACTTTGTTTGTAGACACACAATCTCTTTGTAAGAAAGAAAACCTCTCACAATTTGAGGCCTGCAGCAGAAACTGAAGCCTGTTGCCATAGCAACCCTTACTCTGTTTGGTGGACACATAACAACCACCTGATTATTAGGGCCCCTTGTCTTTTTGAGACCTATTTATAAAGAAGTTCCAAACTTCTGAAAAACAATCATAATATATCTCACCTGGACTGCGGCAACATCCTTTTACGTGGTATTTCACCAGACCCATATCTCTGCAGTCTATCAAGGATGCCGCTGCTAGGCCTCCATTCTCAAAATCAGAGACTTCCTATATGTTCCCATTTGCGCATACCCCAGCAGCTACATAAAAATTTTACAGGGATGAGTGAAGGAGATGGACCAGCACAGACAGAGATTAGACGCTCCCCAAGGAGTAAAGGGCCTAGGAGGGAGGGTGTTGTGCTAGGTTTTGGACTCTTTCTGGGGTAGTCAAAATAGTAAATGAATTAAAGATCATTTGTATAAACATCACTGCAGGTTAGCACTTGGAAAAAATTTCTATTTTATATATCTATATATATAAAATTGGATGTATGAATGTGTGTATGTATGTTCCACCATCATTTAAAAACACATGGAGACATTTCAACCAAACTTGCTATACATATGACTGAGACTCGTGAGTGCACCAGTCATCTTTGTACAGCGCTGTGCTATATGTCAGAGCTATATTTGGTGATCACTAGCAAGCGCATGGAGACATTTCAACCAAACTTGCTAGACATATGACTCACACTCATGTGAGTGCACCGCTGATCTTTGTACAGTGCTGTGGTATATGTCAGAGGTATACCGTATTTGCATGTATGTATGTATGTATGTGTTTATGTATTGCTCAGGGACAATGTGCCTTCAAGAAAACTTAAGGCAATTGGCTGAATGCATTCAAAGGCAAAAAAAATGAAACAACACTATAGACAAGAAAATCACTATAGCTTTATTTGATTCCTTTTATTGTATAATATAAGATTGCAACAAATAAATACCCCGGCAACGCTGAGTAATCAGCTAATATATATATATATATCTTAATAATTTTATATTTCCATAACAGGGTGCAGAGATCAATGTCACGGGTCAAGGTCAGCCATGTTACTCCTGCAAGGATCGCTGTCCAGGCTTTCTCGCACACAGATGGAGGTAGGTAACCCGACTGGGATCATTTGGGAATTGGCAGCTTCCACTCACCCATTGTGACATATAGATATAGAGATTTGTAGATTAGGCACTAGAGGGCGCCTTCAGTGGCATGGCAGAATCCACAGGTGTTGAAATCAGGTTGCAGCCACACATGCAATGCATTGTTTTAGTAAGTGGGCCGGTTCATAGAATTGTATTGTGAAAAGGAGCAGTAAAGCATAATCATGGTGCAACACTGCAAAGTGGGATGCAGATTCTGAGGATGCATTTGATAAATGTGGTTGTACTTTTAGGAGGGTCCTTAAGAGATTGTTATTAAAGAGGAACTGAACTTTGGAAGACAGGCAGAGGACAAAGGAGTATTCACCATTATTGTCTGTGGTCTGACCAACCTATATCCTATTACTGACTTACCATGCCTTGTTCTGGACTTTATATGGAGCCCGCCATCTTGATAGAAGCAGAGCTTTGGATCCTCATATGTCCTGGGCATCACACTGTGAGTGTAAGGTATCAGTGCAGACTGAGGACATGTTGTAAATGTACAGGATCAATAATCCATCCCATGAGGGGCACCACCATACATTTTGTGGGTATCAGTGCAAACTGAAAGCACACTGTGAGTCCAGGGTATCAATAACCCCATTCCTGATGGCACCTTGCAATTACTGTGTAACAATTTATAGAGTGGCACCACTGGAGAAAGGTCTAACCGGGAAGCGGACCTTGCATGTCACCTGACCAGTCTGATGACAACTGGAAAAGGTAGATATATAGACCTAAAGTATAAAAATACTGCTGGGGGTTCACAAGGGGTTCATAGGGGACAAGTGGGAGGTGGGGGCGAGTCTGGAAGTAGCCTATAAAAGTTTTAAATGCAAAATAATGATTTGATATCAATTGTGGAAAATACAGAAAAATATAGAGGATAAAAAATATAATTTTCACTATTTAAATACACCAAAAAAATAAAATTGACCCAAAATAATAATCGCTTCCTTTTAATGGGGGGGAACACTGCACCGGGTGCGGCCTCTGTCCTTGATACTAGTACATGGAGCTAAGCTGCTATCTATAAAGGGGGAACTTTCTGTTTCATTCCTAGTGACGCAGATAGGTTAATCTCACATCTTGCTGTGTTATTTTGAGTTTGACATTCCACAGAGATCCTAAAATAACTGGCAGCTTGCTGACTTTTACAGAGCTCAGCATATATTACCATGAAGACACATTGCTTATTGATGCAAAAACCCTACCTTAAGGGGACTTTACCAATGCATTGTTTTTTTTTTTCACTCCCCCCCTCCCCTTCAAGGCCAACAAATGTGTGTTTGCTTCCATGGAGTACCACCATTAATAAAGTGACCTGCACTCAATAGGTATGGGGACTGTCATACTTCATAATCAGAAAAACTGGCTGTCTCTTATCATAAGTCTTCAGAATCTTAAAAAGAGCTGAAAATACCAATCTACACCCCCGGGATTGTCTATAACAATTATTAGGAGCGTATGTCTAGTTTTAGAGATTGCCAAGCTAAGGTTCACTCAACTTTCACCCATTTTTTTGTATTCAATTTGAAAATGGGTGAAAATTTTTATCAATACCCCTTAAATTCTTTCTTCGCTGTTGATGGTCATACGTTGTTTTTTTTTATCTCTTTCAGGAAGATTTGCCAGCACTGTCAGTGCCCCTGGCAGGAACACGGCAGTGCAGCACCTCTGCAGGACTTGGAGCGTTCCCTGTGCCGGCTGGTTGGTGCACATCGGTTATCCTCAGGTGAAAGCAGCTCGGATACAGCTGCAGAAAAATATGAATGGGTACCACCTGGGCTGACACCAGAGCAGGTACCGCTTTCTTCAACCACTGTGATCATTTCAACCGGGGATGGTTTTCTCGGTCG
This sequence comes from Pyxicephalus adspersus, assembly GCF_032062135.1. NCBI lineage: Eukaryota > Metazoa > Chordata > Amphibia > Anura > Pyxicephalidae > Pyxicephalus > Pyxicephalus adspersus. The sequence goes on along the minus strand of NC_092871.1, from coordinate 82,027,153 downwards.
ATAGTTTAATTGTGTTTCCTGTACCAGGTACACCAGTATTTCAGATGTCTACCAGAAGACAAGATTCCCTATGTTCAGAGTGCAGGAGAGAAATACAGACTGAGGCAACTCCTCCACCAACTGCCCCCACATGACAGTGAGGTGAGAAGAAAAGCCAAGTCAAGGCATGAGGCATGGTCTAGGATTCCTGTTCCTCCAGACCTGCTTTGTTCTTTGGGTCTTGATAGTACCAACCTAACTGTCCTTTTATATCTGTCTTCCAGCCTTCCTCCCAGGGTCCTCTTCTGTACAGAAATTGCTTACAATGTGCATTAGAAGCTGCAACAAGTCAGATAGTGCATAATTTCCTGGCTGGAGAACAATCAGTATAATCTAGTCCTCCGCCATCTTTTTTTGAAAATTACCGGTAGTTGTGTAGTTGGTGATTAACATACATAATACATATATTAATTTGTTTATGTTTGAAGAATACAACAAGAAGAGGAAAAGATGTTTTTTTGGCTCTATTATATTAAAAATAAATCAAACAAATTGTGCAATACAATTGATCTTTTGAAATTGTACAGTCTTATATTAAACCACTTGTGGGACCCCTCCACCAACTGTATAAAAAATTCATACGGTGAGGAGGGGTCTTTTTTCTTTAAAGCTAGACAATAGTGTCTAATGCTGTTGAGTACATACAGTATGTTGTTGTTTTTTGTCCCTTAATTACCAACACATTTCGCCATGCTGGGCTTCTTCAGGGAACTGGGAAACCTTGGAAATGACAATAATGACAATAATAATAATGTATTAAATAATCAAAACACATTATAAAATATTGTAGTTATATATACCATATACTTCACATAACATCTTATACACTGTAAAGCAAATTAAAAGAATGTCCAATTGACATTACTCTAATTTCTATTGTCATATCGATTCTGTATATACTATTATGAATCTCTATCTGTAATGTATTGTAATAAATTGTTAAACAATTACAAATTTTTAAACATTTTATTACAATACATTATAGATCTCACAAGAGTCACAATAAGGTTCAACGAATGTCCTAAACAGCAAATCTATGTTCCAGTAAGTTCCAGTTATATCTTATATTTCATTTTTATATTTCAAATTATTATTACTGTAGTTTCCAAGGTTTCCCAGTCCTCTAATGAAGCCCAGCAGGGCAAAACACGTTGGTAATTAAGAGACAAAAAACAATACCATACTGTATGTACTCAACAGCATTAACAGACACCATTGTCTTCATGTCACCATTGAAGAAAAAAAAACCCTCCTCACTGTATGAATTTAATACAGTTGGAGGAAGGCTCCTATAAGTGGTTTAATATATGACTGTACAATTTCAACAGATCAATTGTATTGCACAATTTTTGTATTTATTTTTAGGATAACAGAGCCAAAACAAACTATTTTTCTCATTTTGTATTGTAGTATTCTTCATACATAAACAAATTATTCTAGTCCTCCCCATCCTGACTGTCCCTGGACCAGCAATTTAATTTATTAAATATGAGTCTTTTAATAATGGCGGCTACACATCAAATGTGGGTGTTACCTAGGGCAGCCTGGGTTCAAAAACAGCCCACTCCTGACACCCACTCATCAAGTCATTTTTAAATAGTATTTGCTAAACTTTTCCTAAGACCTAGCCCACTGCTTGTATCAGGGCACTTAAAAGAAGCACTGAGACAGAGCCCCTCTCATTAAGTCCTTTTTTCCAATGAGGAGCACCGCAGCGCACAATAGTATGTTCCCATGTGTGCTGTCTTATTGCAACTCATGTGCCTTAGAAATTGCCCTAGCCCAGAAGGCTTTTGACATCAGATTGAAGTGCTTTTGTATTATTCATGTTGAAATCACACATCAGCACACTTGTTACAGCACACATTACTGCAAAACATGAAAATATGCACATTAATGCCATGTTATGCTATTTATTCTTATTGACATCTAAACACACATTGTCAATTGATGTGTATTGCAGTGCTGCCTTTACACAATACAGAATGACATGCAATTTGTGGGAATACAGCAAAATATGGTGAACTCAACATTAGAATTCTTTGTAGGGACATTGATCCACTTCAGCTGCTTTCCCCTTTCCAGACCTGTACAGGAAGAGAAACAGTTCTGATGTAAAAAAAAAACATTAGCAAAGGTTCCGATTCTAATAGTGATCAGTATTTTGTGCATCAGATTGTTATTCACCATCATGAGTATCAATCCAGTTAAACTATTGGAGATTACTGTTTTTATTCCATTCAGTTTATCTGGAACATACCATCATTTCCTTTAGTTTCCATTTTCCATGTTGCTTTTTGGTGAAAGGTTGATGAATGAATGGTTCTGTGGCAGACCCAGTGCTGCTGTTTGTCTCATGCTTGTCCCAGTTCTGCTGGTAATTGTATGATGGTCCTGTCCTAGGCTCGGTACTGCTGCTCTTTGCAGGGAGTAGAAGAGGAGGAACTGCTGACACTATTCAGCCAAAAACGGAAGCTAGAGAACCTGGGCCGTGGCACTGTACGTTCGGTATCAAGAAGCACCAATGGGACAGTATGCAACAAGGTCAGCAATGCATAAACTCCCATATAATAAAATGTTATTGAGAGAAATTATTTGCAGCTGTCATTTTATGAATTGCTGTGAAATGCAATGTGCAAAATGTACTGCACAGTTATATTTAATTCCCCTTGTAAATAGCCCTTAGTGTATTAAAATTGTGCACAGGATGCCACAGCATAGCAAAACCTGTCCACCGTCAGCATGCTCAAATAAGGACCCTGGTTCTCTGTGCATAAGCAGTGGTTCTCTGCAGAGATTCACACATTTCCTGATAAGATAATATGATAATTTCATATTCTGAAAACAGCAAGGTTTGTACTGCCTGCTGCTTAGAGAGCTCTAGATTCAGCAGAAATGTTTTAGACCTCTGTATAGAGACCATTGCTTATTCTCACAGAGAACAAGGGTCCTTCTGACTCTCCTGAACTATTTACTTATACATGGTAAGTGTGGAACTATTTACTTATACATGGTAAGTGTGGAACTATTTACTTATACATGGTAAGTGTAAGTCCAAGGTTAAGTTCACATAACAACCCAAAAAAAAAAAAACATCTTACAAATGAGTAGAGCAATGGTTCCCCCATATTTTTTCATCACATTATTACTTAGAAAGATAGCAGAAGCAGAGTTAGGCAGCACTACAGGCGATACAGTACTAGTATCATGTCACAAGATGGCACTGTGGCAAAAATTTAGGTTTTCGTTAATTTTTCTTTTTTGCACATTTATAGCAATTTTTTAGATGTTGTGTTGAGAAAATCCAGTGTAGTCAAGCTTGTGTTTTGTAGGAATGATGTTGATGAGAAACTCCCAATCCAAATTTCCAGAATTCCACCAACTGCAGTCAAATGCTGCCCTCCTCCCCCTAATATAAACTCTTCATAAACTGGAATATTTGCATTATTATTAGCCAGCAATTTATATAGCGCCAACATATTATGCAGAGCTTTACAAAGTTCATAGTCATATCATAAAAATTTGGGGACGTAGCTGAAATAACCCTTTAACTATGGCCTTGATGAAGGGGACACTTAAACTACTGCAAAGAGTTTAGGTAAATGTGGTGCTCGACCAGCATCCATCCAAAGTTAAAATAAAACTTTTGGGTATAGTCATTCCTTTAAATGTGTTCCAATATCCAGTCAGATGTACTCTGCAGATACATGATACTATCACAGTTTGCATTTTTAATGATATAAAATTAGTGGTAACAGAACCCTCTATTTTCCTTCTGCAGTGTGGCCATCAGATCAGCGGTGGTGATGTGGCTGTATTTGCTTCCAGGGCGGGCCTGGGCGCTTGCTGGCATCCTCAATGTTTTACATGTGCCCGCTGCTCAGAGCTCTTGTGTGACCTCATTTACTTCTACCAGGATGGACAAGTGTACTGCGGCCGCCATCATGCTGAACTTCAGCGCCCGCGCTGCTTAGCTTGTGATGAGGTTAGTGTGAGCTCTTTTGCAGCAGCAAGTGAGTACTTCCTTGTGTATCTTTAGCCAATATTTATTTTTTACTTTGAATAGAGCTTGGGACTTTCTGTCATTGCATTGGTAATATTACATAGACCTGTCTCAAATTGGCCCTGGGCTGTCTAATATTCACTACCATAGTCATACATCATCAATACAACTTATAGCAAATTTTTGGTGGAAGCCAAGTAACCCACCAATACGGTTTTGACGAAGTGAGTGAACATCTATGCAAACACAAGGAGAACATCCAGACTCCTTGTAGATATTATCCTGTCCAAGATTTAACATGCTGGTGACTGCTGAGCCACCATGCTGCCCAATGTAATGCAGATTGCCAACCTGGGTTTTGTATGAGGGTAGGTTGTGTTGCTGGGTTTGTAAAGCTGAAATTCCAGAGAAACAAATACTATCCAAATTCAAAGTCATGCATATTCTTTTTCAAAACTTGGAGTGCTTTGTATGTTTCTTCTACATTTGTGCAGGATCCCAGAGTGAATTAAAGACCAGACACTGCTGCTCTCTCCACTTGTGCAGGGTGATGGTCTTGTATCCGCCCTCTCCTGTAGTTTTCTTCATTTGGCCTGCAATGGGCATGGCCTGATTGACTCCTCCCACATCTCTTCTGTCTGCACAGGCAATGTACAGCACAGTAAAGATGTCTCGGATTTGTTTTTTTGGGCTTACAAAGGCATTCAGCGCACATAGTTGATTTATATCCTTTGTGGCTACTGAGGAATATGTTTAAATGAACATTTAGCAATTGTAATGATAATATTGAACCTTTTTCCTCATGCAGGTGATCTTCTCAGTGGAGTGCACCGAGGCTGAGGGCTCCCACTGGCACACAAGACACTTTTGCTGCTTCGAGTGTGAATGCGCCCTGGTTGGACAACGCTATATTATGAAAGAGAAAAGGCCTTATTGCGGCACGTGTTATGAGAAGTTGTTTGCACAGTACTGTGACAGCTGCGGGGAAAGCATTGGTAAGGAAAGGCTTCTTCACATCTTAATAATATTTGTACAGTTTTCATTCTATTTCAATTGGTTGTATGTTATTTACATTGTTTATTAAGTGACTGTTTAGTAATAGTTCTATACCTGTCCTTGCCTTTAGGTGTAGATGAAGGTCAGCTCTCACACGGAGCGCAGCACTGGCATGCGTCCGATCGCTGTTTTTGCTGCGGACGGTGTGGAAATTCTCTTCTTGGTAAGCCCTTCTTACCACGCCATGGCCAGATTTACTGCTCCCGGGCCTGCAGCTTGGCACGTGCAAGCAGCGAACGCTCCATCAGCCCAACACAGTCAGAGGTGTCTCCACGTAAAGAGACGAGAGATATTGGCACTTCTACAAACACGGACCCAGAAGGTGACAGCTTTGGTGAGAGAAGAATGGGAGGAGGAAGGAGATCCATGTCCATGATTGATCAGTCTAGGACCCCACAGTCATGTCATGCTCATGTGCCACCTGCGAGATCCATACACTCCAGTCTGAGGGGGCCGCCGCCTCAGTTTACCCGTGAATCGTCCCAAAGACGATCTCTGCCTGACCTGAGAAATCAAACTAGGACAGGTCCTCGGGTCACTTTCAGTATACCCCTTAGTACTGAACTCAAAGAACCTATAAGGTTTACCTACCCATCGTTCACTTCCTCATCCTCATCCTCCTCCTCAGAAGATGAAGAGGATGGGTACTTTTTAGGGGAACCCATCCCATTACCTGCTTTTATGAGGCCTCCAGGTCACCCCTTACCTCCAGCTCCCGTTCGATCACCAAAAAGGAAAGACAAGAATTGCAGCCTGTCCTGACACAAAAAGACAAAGATCTCCTCTATCTCACTTGGTATATGCAAGGGCAATGTTGCAATCATTATTATCCTACAAGCTCCTTGGAATCCAAAACCTTTAAGCTGATCTCCAAATTTTTCTATACGTCAATAGGAAAAGAAGCAGGTCAAATGCAAGTCAGAATGAGGTCAAATGCACCTGCCAATGATTTCAGAAGCATGTAAAGTGATGCTGCCAATACAACCAAGAATCAGTGGAAACCTAATGCAACTTTATATTATTTACTACGTCATAAAGTGATTTTTTCAAGGCAAGCCATTTAAGTACCCGAATTTGCCCTAATATCATCTTCTTGCACTCACATGTGCAACTGAGCTGGGATAGGGAGACAAAAAAGCTGCAGGAGTCAATGATGTGTGCTGTGGTGCTTAAGTGCTAACAAGGAACATATTGATAGCAGAGGAAGCAAAAAGAAATCATCAGTTTTCTTTTCACTGTTTGGTCACAAGAAGGACAAGATTAATGAGTTACTTAATTACATCAGAAGCCTCTTTGTGCTGTGCGGCAGAGCTCTGTAAATCTCAGGACTGGATATACAAAATCACAAATCCTTTGGCAAGTACATCAGCTCCCATATAGTGTTGGTAATATATATGTATATTTATCTGTAGGTCTGGAGTTCAGCTTTAAACTGGATGACAATGTGAAATATCAGCAGCTCTTTGTACTAAGACTGTGATAAAATGAGGATCTTCATGGTGCTATGCTTCTTGATGTGATGGACCCCAGAACATTGTTTACACTCAAAAGTTATTGATTTTAAACTGGTTCATTAGGGGTCCACTCTTGTTGTCAATTTACTGGTATTACAGGAGTTTCTAAAGGTGGGGCTTCCAAAAGCTGTTAGCAGGGACAGGCTGGGTAGAGGCACTCACCTTGGACACCGTGCTGGGGAGGTGCAGCTTTTACTCTTCTCTGTGTCTCATGGTTGTCCTCTGCATCATGCAAGATCGAGCGGTCATATCGACAGCTCAGTCCTGGATATTGCACTGGCGGAGCAGCTCTCCCTGTGTGAACAGCTGAGCTATGTTGTCAGTGACAGCCACCCACTTGGTGTTAGAATCCAAACCTTGATTTATTAAGCACAAAGGTTGGCTGTCAATGTGACAGCAGAACCCCTCCGATTATACAGATAAAGCCGCTTTGCTACCCTTTCTTTGTCCAGCCACTTTATCATTTTTGAAACAAAAAAAAAAAATAATAATTTGGGAATGCCTCATTTTTTTTAAAACCTTACTGAGAATCCTGACTAGCACAAGTAACATTTCTGCTTCTTGTTTACATCTCTGTAATAATATTCTGGCCATCGGAATTTCTCCATTAGGATAATTCACTGAATCTGAAGCACCAGCAGCTAATTATAGAATGTGAAGATGGCTGATTTTAAAATATAACTAGAACCAAAAATGCCATTTTCTTGTTTAGATATAAAATTAATATTATTAATAATAATAATAATATTATTATTAATAATAATAAATAAGATATAGCACCAACAAATTACACAGTGTTGTACATTAAATAGGGGTTGAAAATGAAAGAGATACAGACAGTAACACAAGAGGAGAAGGACCCTACCCCAGGATAGGGGAAAAATATGCTGGCCATACATTGAATGATGATTAACAACCCGATAAATGATTGATATCTCCCTGGTAACAATAGGTGCACCTATCAACCTGTCCAATGGAGCGCCACTAATTAAGACAAGCAGAGTCGGTTCCTTCATATCTCAACTTATTCTTCTATTTTATCAATGTGGATATTCATTTCTGTCTTTGTCTGTTTCCATTACATGGTAGTATAACTACCATGCACCCATTGACCAGCCTGATTGGACCTCACTCAACTGCCACTTGCTGATGGGGTAATGTAAGTGAATGAGGAGCAGACAATCAGGACCCTCCCTACTGTTTACAATGCCAACAGGCAGAGCCATGTTATTATAATAGCGAGGAGCAATACCATTATTGCTGATTGAAAAATTGTTCAGACAGCTCCAGCAAAAGATCAGCTTGGGTTTACTAGGCCTAACATACTCGGCCAACATTACTTTAGACAGGACCAAGCCAGGAGCAATGAGAAATGTATGCTTGAACCTCAGAGGAATGTACATGACCAGCATTGTGCTGCAGTGTGGCCTTATTTTCCTGATATTGAAATATCAGCCATAGATTGATCTTGGAATAAAATGGAATAAATTACCAAGTCCTTATTGTCTTTAAAGCCTAATAGTTTATGTTTACCATTTCATCTGTGTAATGCTGAACCTGTTCCATTTTGCACTATGACTAATGTGTGATATTAATACATTTACTATGGTTTATTAAAAAATTGAATTTGTACAAAAAAACAATCAATTGTTTTTTATTTGCTTGTATCTCTTATACTTCCTTTATCACTCATCTTTAGTCATCATAATAATGATTCACTCAATCAAGTGCAATATCATTTACTAAGTGACCCCAATGTCCTATGAAGGTCCATTTGCAGTGAATTCCAATACAGAACATTGGTCCTCAAGTCACTTGTGCCAAGGCTGGATTTTATTCAGACATGCAATGTACTAACACTGCCTTTCCTCCAGGAATTCCTGTATGAGAAAATAAATACTTTGCACCTTGTGTCACATCGCAGGGTCGGAATATGCTATAAGCAGGCTTATCCAGAATTCTGGTCTTTTGTATTGTAGCTTGAGCTGAAGTGTTGAACAGAGAACCCAACAAGAAGTGGTGGACTCATTGCAGGTGACTCCTAAGTTGCTGCCCTCAGACACACCAGAGCAGGCACCCATAAGGTACCAGAGGCACCAAAACTGAGGATGGGCTGTAGGCTGTTGTTGTAAGAAACAGGCAGGAGTCAAAAACCAGTGAAGGTAAACAGGAATACATGAGGTCACAGGTCACTTTGGGTCATTGGTGTAGAGACACATTGCTTTACCTTAGCCATTCTAGACCGTTCCAACATGAGGGGAATAACGTTCAGGTCTTCAGGGAACCTCTTCTATAATTACTAATTCCACAGATTACAGTACGTTAGTGTGCTGGCTGGTGGGAAGAATGCCACCCTTATAGACAGCCGAAAACATCATTGGTGTCACTTAAACTGACCTAAGGACCAGAATACCCATTGGTCAAAGAACCCCTAGCAACCTTTAGAGAAACATTGGCCAAATGCTTTAAATTGCCCATACCAATTAAGCGTGGCACCCCCTGACTGCACTTTGGGAAAAAACAGAAAGTGAGGGGAGCCACTGGTCAGTCATTGGTAGGTCCCCCCAATACAACCATTTTCTCAGTCATTTTGCTGTTGATGTAACTCCTGTATGACATGAGTAATAAGTCAGGGGTGTTCACTGTAGGGAATTAAAACATTGCTAAGTAAAAGAGAGAGAAAAGACTCTGCATGACTCTTCTAAACATACCAATTAGCATTTTTCTTTTTGGAGTTTCAGTTCCTCTTTATTAGGAAGTCATAGGATGTCATTACCGATGTGCTTGGATGGTGTGATGTCAGTGGCGCTATTAAAAAATTTGCATTCAGATTTCACAACTTATAAATTTTCAGTATGTTTATTATCATATTATTATAACTGTATTAAAAAAGCTTTTTTTTTAAAACATCACCCCATGGTGGACACATGGTAAATTATAGACAAACTAGCATACACAAAACTTGCCATCCATCCTATAGACATGAAGACCTTCACCTGTTCTACTTATAGAAGACACATGTACACGCAGACGTCGTCCACTGTGGCGCAACGCCCCCCTACGCCCGCCTGTTTCCTCTTCTCCGGGGGTGGCTGCACAGGGTAGGCAAAGACAGGTTGTTGGCATGTAGCTTGTGTGAGACATTGGGATCACTCCCGCTTGTCGAATGTGGAGTTATATGTTATCTGGGGATTCTAGAAAAAAAAATAGGTAGAGGTTAATATACAGCAAGATGATCAGGACTCACCGTGTGCCTTGTAAATCATTGCCTGAAGGTAGAACTGTAAGGCCAAAATAATTTCTAAATCCACTTTCAATAGGGGAGGGGAAGGCTTATATGATATATATGATATGATATGAAGCTCTTATGAGTTTTATATGATAAAGTCTACATGCATATGTTCTAAGCTTGCATGGGCCTCTTCTTATGCTTATGTAACAGTGCCGAGTGCCTGAGTTGCCATTGCCAAGCATAAGCACTGTTGTCACTTGGGAGGAAACAAAGGGAGTCACATGCTCTTCCATACCCGGAAGTACAACAGGGAAGGATTTTATGCTACTGAAGGCACGGGGGCTTTAATGTTGCTTGACTTGGATCCCAGTGTCCATAATGACTGCAGCTGCCATCACACCTTTGCTTGATGCAGTTTTCTAGTTGCATCTGCATGCATTAAGACCCTGAATTAACATGACTATAATTTGCAGTTGGACGGTTTAGCAATGGAGGCTCCCACAGTAGCAAACATTAAAGATCACACAGCTTGAAGTGTGTCTGCTCATCTACCTTTGCTGCACCCGTGGCTGTTAGCAGCCGCTTTACATCCAGCACATGCGTATGTTCCTTTCCCCCATGTCTGCACTATAGTTTAAAAAATATATATAACTTGGCCTTTACGTCTATGCAAGCATTTGCGTAATAAAATCCAACCGCAGTTTTTGGGAAATATTCCCCCCCCCCCTTCTGTAATGAGTAATGTAATTTTTTTTTTAAGAGTCTGAAAGTCTTGGCCTGTCTGTGTTAGTTCCTCTACGGTTGTAAATCTTATTCCAGGCAACTCTGAGTCATTGAATAAGAGCTCAAACCTGGCTCCCCTCGCTTCCATAGAGCTGTGAATCTTAACTTTCGCCACTAGGTGGTGCTAAGCCTATAGTAAGTATAGGATGATCTGCATTTCTGCCAAATCTTGTGCTAGAGGTGATAGGAGTCACCAAACTTTCTTCATTAGAGGTCTGGCTGTTGTGGAGCATTAGAGAGAGGCAGTGATATTGATTTTTTAAAGCTTCAATGCTGCAAAGCAAGACAATGCATGGTGATCTGCATTAACAAAATGTATGTGCAAAAAGAAAAAACATACATTAATGCATCAAAATTGCAACTCTGAATAATCCCCTAAGCTTTTCAGGTCATGTCATGACAACCTTAATGACAATTTCAGATAAGATCTAGGAATGCACACCTGTGCACAATCCCAGGTCTCAATACCTGGTGTCAGGTGACAGGTCCCAAAATATACATATCAGTGTTGTTTCTGACCATGTGATCACATGACATAGTGATGCCATGAATCTGTTTATAAACAAACCTCTGTGGTCACAAAGCTTCAGAAAGCTGCTACAGGGCAATGCAGGGTGAAAGAATGTTTGATGGAAATAGGGGGACTGCTGTATGCAGGTGAGCACAATCTCGGGGAACAATGAAGTAGCATGTTCACGTAGTATTAGGAAATGGTGGGTAGCAGCCCAGTGCCCATCAGGGACCACATGACGCCCCTGAAAGTGAACGTTCTGCCATAGGCATAGGAACAAAGATCTGGACTGTGGAACAATGGAGAATTTTAAAAAAATGCTCGCTTTAAGTAAATACATTTTTCCACACTGCTGGTATATATGAAGCCCCCAACTCACCGGTTGCCGCTGGGGCGTGTGTCCTCCTCAATTTAGGAAACGTGATGAAAGCATCATAAGCAAACAGGATACCAGTCAGCAGACCAATCACCTGAGAGCAACAAGAGAAAGGGTCAGAAAGAGTCAGCACTGCTGTTCCACCATTTACTCCCAGCAACCCATTCATTAGTTTAAAGTAGTAGGAGCCTGACTAGGTACCTACGGAGTTACCTATCAGTAACCTATGGCCCAAATGACCATTTATATCAGCCTAATACATTCCAGGTGCCAGCTTGCTGCAGAGAGGGGTGGGGAAGCAGTGGTCTCTCTGCAGAAGTCCGAAAAGCCTTTTGCTAAATCAGAACTGGAGCTTTCCGATCAGCAGGGAGCTTTGATAATTGCAAACTTATAGCTTTGACACAGCAGATGATGTGTAAGACCTTTGCAAAGAGACCACTGTTTCCATGCAGAGAGCAAGGGACCTACTCTGCAGTATGGTGGCAAGGGAAAAGGCTTTTCTATTCCAGCTGTGGCTGCTTTCTTGAATTGAAGACTGTGCAAAGCTTTTTTTGATGCACCTCCAATGTATTGAGCTGATTTAAACTGAAAGTTCAATTTAAACAAAATCTCCTGGCATGTTACATCTTATGAACAGATGGTACATATGCAGTGCAGCTGTACGAATTTTTCAGTTCACTAAATTACTTCTTTGTTGCATCACTTGCAGCTGCTTCCTGTCTATGTGCACTCCAGCTAAACCCTATCAGGACGGGTTTCCTAATGGTTGCCAAAGTAGACCATGCCCTAATAGGGTGTGAAAACATGTCCACTTGTACTCACAGGAAGCCCCTGTGACAACACAACTGGAAGACAGACTTGGCGTTGTCACCCTACGACAGGAAGTAACTGAACAAAGACCTCCATGGCTGCTACTCACCGATCCGGCTATACCAGCCCCGTCACCACCGCGGATTAGACAGATAATGCAGAGAATGATGAAGAAACCCGCACCAAGAGCTGCACGTAGGAAATCCTATGATATGCAAAGAGAAAATAAACAAAGTTGTGATTCTGAATTATAACAAATTACATTTTAGAGATTACTACTCAAAGTGAACCTGTAAGTCAGGGTGCCACCGCAGGGAATCGCTCCATCCCAAAGCAGATCTGAATCTGGCCTAATGGCATGACTAGCCATATATGCTGGTCTCAGTTCAGTCTTATTGCTGCCCCTCTCATAGGCTCATAGGTATTTCGCCCCCTGGTGGGGGATAGGCAATGTACACCCATGCAATAATGGTCACTATAAACGATCATTGGTCATCATTTCCAACAGCAGTAGGAACAAATGAGCTTGTACAGACAGCACTGTGGAGGGGGGGGGGGGGGGATAGTCTGAGGCCCCTACCTATAGGAGCCAGGAACGGTTCTGTCACTCCTTCAGGGTGAATCACTGAGCAAAGTGGTGCACTGCAAATGCTAGATTTTCTCAGGTATCAAAAAAATCTCACATCTGCATGAAGCTAGAAAAAAAGTGCTGAAATACTTGCCTTGTTTCCAGAGCTGCCATGTGCAAGACTTTCTTTTCACCACTAGATGTCCTCAGTCTTCTGGTTTGAGCAACAGCCAGCAACTTGAAAACTTTACAGCATCAATCTTTGCATTATTATTCTGTGGTTGCAAGGAGGCATTATGAGGTAATCACAGGTCCATGACAAGGTAAATGTCAGCCAGGGACACTGGCTGTCGTTCAGCCCCGAAGACTGAGCACCTCTAGTGGCGAAAAGAAATTACTGCAAGGGGCAGCTTTAGAAAAAAGTTGAAAATGTCAGACCTCCTTCTGAACATGCTAGCTGCTTGGAATCTCCACCCTACCGAGTCACTAACCTGGAACAAGTAAGTCAGAAAAAAAGTTTGCTTGCAAGTTTAGAAGCTTCTGGAACAGCCAGACAAGCAGCATTTCCATGCCAGCTTGTTTCTCAGCACAGGTCTCTCTTAAATCCAATGCTCGCTTTCTGATAAGTGTTTAATTTGCTGGCTGTCTGTGGTATTCGGTGTTCCAGTTACCATAGGAATAGTTTCCAGGAGACAAATAAAGGAGCGTTAATATTTATATATTTCCATCACCGAATGCTGGAAAATTTGTCCAACCGAATCATATGAAACTATCTGTTTTGCCCATGGCAAGCAAAAAAAAAAATTGCACTGGCAAATAAAAGTTTGAGCCTAGGGGAACAATAATGCTGATACAATTAAAAAAAAAAAGATACTTTGTTTCCAATGCCAGGGATTAGTGTTGGTGTTTGAATTCCGATTGTCCTTCAATTCGACCCGAACATGTCTGTTCGAATTCGATAGACCCGACCCAAAAAACACGGGATTCCACTTTGCAAATGTGTAAAAAAAATGTGTAAAAAAAGGCTTTAATGTTAATTTATTGAATTTGTATGATATGTGTAACTTTCATTTTTTTACAGGTTATCCCACAATGCAGGATGAATCCTCCTGTCAGTGTGGGATCCCTAAGCACTGGAGGTTAAATGAGGACAAGTCTCCCCATTCATCACCTCTAGAGCTCTGTGATTGGCTGAGGAAAGGTAAACCCTGATGACAGCTCAAGCGTCATCAGGATTTTCCTTTCCCCAGCCAATCACAGAGCACTAGTGATGAATGAATGGGGAGACTTGTCCCCATTTAACCTCTAGTGCCCGGGGATCCCGTGGGACGCCTGTGTTCTTGGATAGAGAATCTCTCTCCAAGAACCCCCTTCCGTTAGTTACGCTAGGGCTACCAGAGCAATCAGGAGAGTGGAGCTTGTCTGATTGCTCTTGCAGTTCTACACAGTCCCGAAAAATTTCCCCCCATTGACTTTAATGGTGTTCAAATTTGACGTTCGATCACCCAAATAATATCGCCCTATTCGATCGAATAGTGAGATATTCGACCAACTCTACCAGGGATGCCTTAGGTCAATTTTTCAGGGCCTTGAGGGGAACTTTGAAAGCTTTGAAGAACTTTTTGGGAACCCCCGCTGCTCCAGCATTATCTAGCCCCTCCCACTGCAGATTGACTGCCCGCCCCTTTTCTCCTATTGGATTTCAGTTGCTTCAATCATCGAGCTTTTCAAAACTAATAATCAATCTTGGTCATGTGACTTTTCCCAACATATTTTGATGAACCCTTGAAGGGCCCAAAAACGTGAGTCATGTCACCTTTTCGGTATTGATTTATGTAACTCAATATGGGATTTGCATGTTGGCCCGGAATGCGAGTCTTCCAACGCTCCAGTGCACATCGACCTCACCTGTCAGTGCAAGAAACGTGTGCTACACCACAAAGGGTGGAAAATCATTCAATGATACAACGGAAGTGCAGCCCACAGAGAGAACACGCTGGAGCACAATCTACACTGGTACAGAGACCACATGACCCTGGCACCGTGCCCGAGGTTTGCATGGCCTGGTTATCGTTGGTAGACAAGGTTTAGGAATGAAAATGGCAAAACACTGGGGGAGATGATACTTAAATACAATGTATCGTCCTTGTAATATCATTATTTACATTCAGCATAACACTGGGGATGCACAACCTGTCCTGACCCAATGCAACCAGATTTTATATAAACGGGTGGGATTGGTGAAAGTCGAGGGGTAACAATGCTTTGTTCTGCATCGGTGTGTACATGCAAATACTGAGACCTGGTGTATGATAGTGAGAAAATGTTAGCAAAAGTTTAAGGAAACCTTCCAAAGGGCACAACATTCCTGGGGACATCTAATTTCTGCCAACTTCCTGTTGTGTCTCTAGTACAGGAAGCAAATGGAAGTTTCCTCGGAGGAACCCAGAAAGCAACTTAGCAGAAGTTGAACCCTTTCTTGCTCTATTAAAAAAAAATGGCATACACTGAATGCTGAACCCTGGGCACAAATATATTTATAATATAAAATACACAGGAGATTGGCTCTATGTGCCGTCTGTTTTATACAGAGACTGCAAGAGGCTAATACCGGTTCATATTTAGCTGCTCATACAGTTTGCATTTAAAAATATGCACTTATTAAATAAAAAGCTGTGTTATATATATATATATATATATATATATATATATATATATATATATATTTTTTTTTTTTTTATTATTTTTTTTTTATTTAATAAGTGCATATTTTTAAATGCAAACAGTATGAGTAGCTAAATATGAACCGGTATTAGCCTCTTGAAGTCTCTGTATAAAACAGACGGCACATAGAGCCAATCTGTTGTGTTTTTGTTCCAGGAGAAATGCCAATAGAAAGACAGAGCACAGTGAGTTCATCAGTCTGCTGCTTCTCCTCTCACTGTCCAGTCACTAGCTGGGGGAGGGACAAGACCTGTAAAGGTTACTGAACTATAACAGGGACAGGTCACTGGCTGCAGGTTTTAGGCTTGCAGGGGCTTCTGCTCACAGATCTGTGCCCTGCATGGGCTCACCATAGAGGACTTTGCAAATAATTTAGGCACAAATATACACATATAACAAACACTTCATAATATATGAATGTATATGAATATAGATGGCGGCCTCCATATTGGGACAGAACAATGCGTGAAAAGGCAGCAATGGGGAATGCAGGGACACCACAGGCAATACTGCACTCCGACATTTAGCGGGCGGATTGTTCGTCAGTTCCCATTACTTATTGATATTACTTAAACTTTCACTGCCATGGGTTTCATTTAGGTCACTGTGCAACGATTTTGAGATGACTCCCCGCCCGGGAAGTTCCAACCACGAGGTGACAATCTCTAAGCATCACCTTGCCATTTCACCCCCCCCCAGTGCTAAGCTATTCTGAACACGATCTGTCTGGGTGATGTGGGGAATAATAAGTGACTCATTCCTTCCAAATGTAAGACAATGAATGCAGCTTCCTTCCAAATCATACTGTAAAGTCAGAGGCGGAAATACCATGGGGGTCTATTTATAAAGCAGTGAATCTGACATTCACCAAACATTCTGTGTTTGAGATTCAATCAATGTCATTAAAAACACATAGACCTGGATGTTTCCCCAGCAGGTGAATGACAGATTCACCGTTTTATAAATGAACCCTATATTGGGATCAGAGCTTGTATCATAGCAGTTTCTTTAGAAAACAACTCATTGTGGTTTTTACTTACTAAGAATTTTGTAGTAAACTTAATAGAAATTTGGTTTACCACTTCCCTGAGTATCTTCCTAATGTTTGGCCTACAATTTACTAAATTAGCTCGCCCCCAACACTTATGTTTCCTGGGAGCAGAACATGTAGAATAGCGTTGTGTGGTATTTTTGCTAATGTTTTCTAAATCTATATTTGTATTTAAATAAATACACAAATTACTACATATAAAGACAATATACTGTATATACTCAAGTATAAACCAAGAATATTTTTTTTTAACCTAAAAATGTCCTTGAAAATATAATATAGTTATTCAGGTTAAAAACATCAAATTAAACCACATATCCCAGATAAAAACTGTTTAGACATAGTTGAGAGGAAGGAAAAAAAAAACATTTACTCTTGGGTTACACCACTAGATGGCACTGTGTCCTCATGTAAAGTGTGTAACAAACTACATTTACCTTAATTTATATTCATGTGTGTGTGGAGAAAAAAGAGGGTGTGCTTTGGAATTTTTATTATACTTTTTTTTATTTATTTATTTTTTTTTTACTAAACTGTATTGGTGTCACATAGGGGATGAGTAATGGGGGCATAGGTGGAGTCTCACACATCTATATAGTAGCAAGGGCCGGTAGGTTTCAAATTGATCAGCCTTTCCCTGGGATTTACAGTGGGTTTCAAATTGTAGTTTTCTGATCAATCATTATTCTACTCACTGCTTATGAGAAGAGGGTAAAATTGATTTGGTTTAGGTTGCAAATTGCCATACATTTAAATCCATCCTGTTTCCACCCCCTCTTATAGTTTTCTGCAAGCAGTCTGTAGTGGGCGGGGCTTGTTGGGTCTCTCCCACAGCTGATGTCATCAGTGCTACTTTTACAAGGTAATATCTGGGTTTGCAAAGACAATTGTTGTAAATATGCCGTGTAGCTACTGGGAAATATGAAAGTCTTTATGATAATCCTATATCTGTGATATGCTTTGATAATGAGAACTCACCGTCCAGCCCCAGTGGATGAAGGAGATTTGTTGGTCATAGCTAAGTGCAAACAGGAAAAAAAAGACGGTGCTGAAGATGAGTTCAGTAATGGCAACACCGAGGTATCCAGGAGTACGAGAGGCTGCATAGCAGATCAGGACAATGAGGCAGCAAGCCTGCAGAAATAAAAGAAAATGGGATTATGGTCCTGAACAATGGTATACACACACACACTACAGGGTTGGGAGAAAGATTTGTATGTCAAGTTATACAGATTTTATTACCACTTTAGGACCCCTTGGGGTAAGAAAATGCCCCAGCATCAGTAGGAAGAAACATTACGGTCTGTAGGATTAAGAACATTACCTAGCACCTGTAGTAAGTGGGTAGGGGGGCAATTACCTGTTGATGGTAGTGGAAGGAACAGTTGCCCTTAATTGGGAACAGTGGGAGAAGTAGTGCACACTCCTCTTCTATGAATGTAATATGCATGTCATAAAACATATTCTGTGCTGGCCCAGCACTTCCATTCTCATGCCTCTCGCCTATAGGTGGCACCCTGGTGCAATCTCAGGGCTTTCAGATGTCTAAACAACAGGGCCAGTTTTAGAGCGGAGCAAACTGGGCCAACACCTTCATCATTCTGTGCTGGAATCCTGTTCATTTTGGGACCCCTACTTTATATTTTTCTAGGACCCCACCCATTTCTAAGGTCCCATTTGACAGAATGGTAGGGCTGCAAAAATAATATGCAATTAAGGGCCCCAATGTATGTTCCACCAGGACCCTCCACCATCTCAAGTTGACAGAATAGCAGGGCTGCAGAAAGCTGGAATGTTGTGGATTCAGGGATTCCATTTTCTATTTGCCCAGGGCTGCAGAAAGCTGGAATGCTGTGCATTTAAGGAACCTACTTCCTATTTCTTCAGGGACCCCACCATCTTCAGGGCCCCATTTAGTTAGAATTGCAGGACTGCAGAAAGCTGTGCATTTAGGAAACCTTTCCCCCAGAACCATCCACCATCTTCAGGGCCCCATTTGACACAATGACAGGGTTGTAGAAGCTGAAATGTGGTTTATTAGGGGATCCCATGTCCTAATTACCCAGGGCCCCCTTGCATATGGGATGCTTTTACAGGCATAAAACACTAAAGGTCTAGTGACAGGGCCTCTTTCTTCATTTTAAGGTGACTTTTAAACAGACAGCATTGTACAAAGCAGGTAAATCTGTGTTTTTACATCGGTCATGAATACACAACCTATTTTAGTGCTGTTTATTTTAATGTACGACCATCGTGCAGGAAAACAGAGTGCGTGGTGAGCACCTAGGTGTCCAATCCGTGGAAAATCAGAGCTGTCTATTTTTTTTTTCCTTGGTGCAGATGAGGGTTGGGTGTGTCAGGAAGGCATTGCCATATATATGTATTAGTCATTCCTTCCTGAGCAATGAGTATAGAGCTGTGTTTGGTGTGGATTCCAGTGCCGCACTTCTTGCTGCTAAAATCTGCAGGAATAAAGACGCCTCTCATGGCTCTTATTTACATTAGACATACAAGGAAAGTCAGGGAGCATGAGGCATCAAATTGCTGCTGGATTGGATCTTTAGCTATGATACAATAACTTGTTACCTAAACACTGCAAATCTCTATAAACCTGTTTTTCTACACAGAACTCTATTTTGCTTAATTTGTAATCCCCCCATGCATGCTAAAGTGGAACTATACTTTTTGGTGGATGCTGGATCGCTGCATGGCCCCTGCACAGATGTAGGACCTGTGCATGATGACTCCGGGATGCTGTTATTGCCAAGAAGCTGCCATCTTTGCAATTGGTTTCTAAAAGCATGGCACTCCTCTTCGGCAATTGGGTGCCTAGAGATGATGTAACTCCTACGCATGTGTGCAACTACTAAACTTTTAATCTATTGAAGAATTATTGAATTGGATAAACTCTTTTTCAATTCAACTGCTATTTAAAGTCTTTCAGAGACACATGTGACCCCCTTCAACACCCATTTATACTGCTGCAATGCATTGAGGTGCATGTGCTTTAAGGCATGCCTTGACATGCATTGCTTTAGGCAGCCCTGTTTATCATGAATAGGCTTGCTATGCCCCCAATAAATGCACCTGGCTCATTATTCACCGGAGGTGCCATTCCCAATAAGTGGAACTGCAATGCACATATAGGAGATGCATTGAAATGCTTAAAGAGAACCCTTTACCAGGCCATGCATTTCACAGGTTTTTATTGCCTTTTGTAGACCTCCAAACCCCCCGAGACTACTGCAGGGTGCCTCTATCTTGGATGTGATGTCAGTAGCCCCAGAACCATCATTTAAGTGACATTCTATACTAATTCTCTTCTTTCCCCCTCTGTCAGGTTCTGCTGGGAGCTAAAGGGATGGGTGGAGGAGCTAGGCCAGCACACACGACATAATCATACCCTCCGATAAGAAAAGGCGCATTTATAATACCTGGAGGGCAGGGCCTGTGCTGGGAATTGACCCTCTGCCCCCAAAGTCAACAAATACATTGTAAGTAATCAACATGTGGAAGCAATCTGTATTCGCCCACTTCCAGGCTTTGCAAGCGGGCCACAGACAAAATCTAAAGTAAATGCAAGGTTAAAGCTTAACTCCGGGATAAGTAAATATTGGCTCAATAGGAGAGCCAAGCGCGCATTATCACTTTAAACTTGGTGTGCTTTGTGTGTTTCTTTCAGATCTGTGCAGTCATCAATTGGGAAGCTTCCTGTAATAAAGACCAGTCACTGCCGCTGTCTCTTCTTGCACAGAGTGACTGATCTTGTCTCTGCCCCCTCCTGTAGTTTTCTATAAGCAGCCTATAGGTGGGGCTTGTTGGGGCCCTCCCACAGCTAATGATGTCACTGCCACCTTTACAAGGTAATATCCAGGTGTGCAAAAAGATTTAGTGGCCCAATATCCATCACAGTTTTTCAAGGTTCAGCTTTAAGCCACCATGTATTACGCCCTCTTCTTATCATTACGTCCTTGGCAGTCGAAGGGTTAAGCCGCCGCATCTAAAAGGCTCCACACCCTAAATGAAAGTAGGATGAATTCTGATTCAATGAATTATGAATAACTGCACGCTATTATTCCTTGCATTATGTTATTAGTTATGTCTGAATAATAAGTTGAGCGGCTGCCAAAGAGACACTGACATGGGAGGAGAAGGGCACTTAAATCTACGGTAATTATATAATTTATGTCATAGGGCGCAATTATGGACGCATTTGTTTGGACAGATGGCAGGCACCTTTATGCTGAGTTCAGTGTGCATGTATTGCACCTTATAGGTCACAGATCTTTGTGGGTGTCGGTATTTATGGAGACGGTGGTGACCACACCTGCAGCTTTAAGTGCATGTAGGGATCATTTGAGCATCAGGTTGCAGTAATCCACATGCTTGATTGTAATGCAAAATAACACATGGAGAGGTTCAGTGAGTTGCCAGGCTATGCATGCATCTAGCCAGTAGAATGCTCATGTGTGATAGTGCACTACAGAACTCAACCACCAATGCCCTGTGTTGCATTGTATTGAAAAAGTGTTGTAAGTTACTTGCAGGGTGGACTGACCACAATGCACATTATGGGCCCATTTAGATCTATGCATTGCATTCATTGCAAATAAATGGGATGCCAAAATCCCCTTATATGCTACGAAATTACCCTTTCTTCTAAATCAAAGCACCACTATGCATTGCAATTGCTGCAGTACCACTCCTATGTGTTGTCTAAATGCATCAGGTGCTTCTCAATGTAAATAGAACCACAAATGGGGAACTCGTGTCAGGAACATTTACCTGCAATATTTTGAGGTTGTTCACTGGGTCTCTATGGTATAACTAAGGATCTGACTAGGATGAACAGTATGAGCCGAACGTATGTGTTTACACAACAAGCAGACACGCCTTTGGAGAACCGCTCCCATAAGCATTTAGAGGACCAATCAGGCTTTGCGCCTTCCAAGCATTTAGGAGGACCAATCAGGGCCAATTAAGCGTTTCAAATTTCAAACATTTAGAAAGGGCCAATCAGGTGCTTTCAATTCCAAACATCTAGGTGGAGCAATCAGGTGTTTCCCCTTCCAATATCCTTTGTCATGCAAAAGAGGAAAGTAATTGGTGGGCGGTGAGCTTTTGCCATAATTAAATGTGCCAAATTATGATGCAGGAACCTGGCCGCCATCTTTGCCTCCACCTCTTCTGGGTCCACTGCCATCTTCTTCAGCCATTGGATGACCACTGATGATGTCACATGGCATCTAGGCCTATTCTCGGTGGTACCACACCATGGATCTGGGCTCTATATTGCATGGCGCGTGCTGTGCAGTGTAAGCAAAAAAATAAAAAAAGCCACCGAGAGACAGGTTTTTTTTTTGGCAAAGAGGAATTTGCATGACTGCCACAACTTGGTAACCTTTTGGGGGATTTTTTGCATTTAGTTTTACCAGGAAAGCAAGAGCCCATAATCGCGCAATAAAGCGGCTGTCAGGCGATAAGAGGAGCAGCAAGGCGATTTCCTTTTCTTGATACACGTCACAAACACACCCTGATCTTCATGCAGCAGCTAACAATTGCACCGGTTATCTCGTGTTTCATCTCTCCCACAAGCCCGCCCGGCCCAGTCTGAGCACACAGCTCGGCGTGGCTCCTATCACCTGGAGTACGATTTATTTGCGTTCATTCACAGGCTGCCCCTTCGCCTTCCTTCACCCAGCCTACATGATGCAACAGCCAACAACCGGTCATAAAAGGGCCGAGAGGGAGGAGGATGGAAAAAGAATTCAGAGTATAAAAAAAAAAGTTTAGAAAAGCGCGCGGTTGATTTGAGGACACCGGAATGCAGACGCATCGGACAATGGACGTTAAAGAGGACCTGTATTGTGCTCATGGTGAGCACATCGACTGGCTTTTTCTGAGCGACCAGTCCAAAAACATATTGGCGCAATCGCAATTTGGAGTTCGGGTCTGACCAATCAGATGCCGATCGCTGTACCGAAAAAGCCAAAATATGCCCTACAGCCCTGTGCCCATTTTTTAAGATTGCTGTTGATATACAAATATTAGATTTTTCCCTGAGACAGTTGCAAACATCCTAGCTTTAGACTGTCAAAATAATGGAAACCATTCATAAAGAGAACCTGTTACAGCCAGGAAAAGATTATTACAAGCCTGTATGCAATAAACCATAAAACTGAATCATGGAACCATTATTACAATCAAAAATATTAGAAAGAGAACCTGTCACTTGGCCTACCACTAAAATGTTGAAAGTGATACATTGCCAGAATAATAGAAACCTTCCATAAAGAGAACCTGTTGCTTTGTCTACCACAGCCAAGAAAATTAAATCACAAGCCTGTGTAAACCAACACAAAAAAATTGCCAGAAAAATGGAAACCATTAATAAAGTAATATGTTGCCAGAAAAGCAGAAAACATTCATAAAGAGAACCTGTCACTTGGCCTACCACTAAAATGTTGAAAGTGATACATTGCCAGTATAATAGAAACCTTCCATAAAGAGAACCTGTTGCTTTGCCTATCACAAGCAAGAAAAGGTTGAAAAGTAAGAGAACAGATAGAGCACTGCTAGAGGCCCTAAGACTGTCAGAATAATGGAAACCTTTCATAAAGAGAACAGGTTGCTTTGTCTACAACAAGCAAAACATTTTTCCTTGAACTGATTATAACAAACCACAAACCCTGGAGGTTGACAGAATAATGGAAACCATTCAAAAAGTGAACCTGTTGCAGGCAAGAAAATGTTACTTGAAATGGTTATGCAAAGCCTGTGTACACTAAAACTGTCAGAATAATAGAAACCACAAAGTGATACAAAGTAACAGACAGGAGGTAGGCAGAAGTCAGGAATACAGTGTTCACATTGGACAGATTAATGGAAACCACTAACAAAGTGATACAAAATAACCCATTGAGGTCAGGAACCCCCAGGGCTCTACTTCTAAAACAGGGAATCTGACAAACCCTCAATCATTCCCCAGTGGGCATCAATTACTTATTTTAAAACACATGGACCTGGAATATTCCCATAGGGGAATGTTTAAAAGACAGACTTTGGACAGATTAATGGAAACCCCCAACAAAATGATACAAAATAACCCATAGAAGTCAGGAACACCCAGGGCCCTATTTATAAAACAGAGAATATGACAAATCCTTGCTGCCATCAAAACACATGGATTTGGAAAATTCCCTGTTTTATAAATAGAGCTCAGAGTTCTATTTGGACAGAATATTAGAAACCATGGTACAAAGTAACAGGGGAAAAGCAGACAGAAGTCAGGAAAAGACAATATTCTCTTTGGACAGAATAATGGAAACCAGTAATAAAGTGATACAAAGTAACAGGAGAGGCGGGGACACAGAAGTCAGGAATACATAGCTCCCCATGGACAGAATAATGGAAACCAGTGATAAAGTGATACAAAAAACTAAAGAGCGGCACACAGAAGTCGGGAATACAGTATTCACCCTGGCCACAATAATGAAAACCATTACAAAGTAACATAAATAAATCAGGACCACAAAGATTTCTGCTTGGACAGAATAATGGAAACCACTAATAAAGTAATGCAAAGTAGCACAGAAGTCAGACATCAGTAAAAACAAAAAGTGGTACAAAACAACACAAATCAGGAACACATATATGGCCATAATAATGGAAACCATTACAAAGTGACACACAGCAGTGTGGATTACACAAGGACTGGGCACTGCCAGGCTTACAATTTCCACTGCCAGTACTGTCCCCTTCCTGGTCCGCACATAGGCTTTGACTCGCTCGGTGCAGCTGGCGCTTTGCTGGCTCCCCGGTTCGGACATTGCTGGCTCAGGCGGTGCCGGTGATGGAGCGCGGAGGGAGCTGTCTGGGGGCGGGCGGGGTGTGGACGGGCGGGAGGACTCCCAGCAGCTCTGAATGCCGAGTATGGAGAGGGGAGGACGGCTGGCGGCACTGACTGCACCTCACATAGACAAGCATGGCATGGGAGACACCTACCTCACACACAGGGAACTACCTACAGCTCTGCCCACATGGGGGAGGGGAAGACTTGTATGGGGGTGCAAGATACAGAGGATGACATATACAAAGTGTGCTACACAATGCAAACACCATATACAATGTATAACCATATACAATGTATAATATACAAAGTGTGCTACACAATGCAACACCATATACAATGTTTAATAAACAAAGTGTGTACTTTACAAACTTCTTACCTGCTATACAATATGCACCATACTAAATGTGCATCAGAAAGTGTGCTACACAATGCAAACACCATATACAATACATAAAATATAAGGAGGATATATAAAAATAGATAATATATAAATAGAGGGTGCTACTCAATGCATAATACACAAAGTGTGTACTATACAAATTATATTTAGAGGGTGCTACACAATGCATAATACACAAATTGTGTACAAAGTTCTTACCTGGTATACAATGTTCATTATACAAAATGTGCATCAGAAAATGTGATATACAATGCACACTATATACAATGTATAGTATGCAAAGTGCAAAGTGTGCTACACAATACATAATATACAAAGTGCATACTATACAAAGTTCTTATGTGCTATACAATGTGCACCACACAAATTGTGCCTTAGAAAGTGTGATATGCAAATACACACCTTATACAGTGTTCAACACAAAGCTTACTATGTAAAGTTCTTACCTGGTATACAGTGTGACTTTGGAAAGTTTATTGTACAATGCACACCATATACAATGTATAATATACAAAGTGTATGTGCAGGCTGCCATACAATGTGTATTTCAGAAAAGGTACTATACAAAGTGTGCACATCATATACTACGAACTATACAAAGTTCTTATGTGCTATACAATGTGCACAATACAAAATGTGTCTCGGAAAGAATAATATACAATACACACCGTATACAATGTATAATATATAAAGTGTGTCATGGGGTGTATATTATAGAAGGTGTATGTACAAGGTGCTATACAATGTATATTGTGTACAAAGTTTATTACAGAAAGTGTGCTATACACTGCAAATCATATACAATGTGTAATGTATACAAAGTGTGCCATAGGGATTGTACTATACGATGTGTAATATACAAAGCGTACCTCAGAAAGTGTTCTATAAAGGTGTTATATAGAAAGTGTGCTATACAATGCACACCATATACAATATATACCTCAGAAAGGGTACTATACAAAGTTTATGTAAAATGTGCTATACAATGAACAATATATACAATTGTACTTGTACTACATTAGGGGAAGTACTATACAATGCCTAATATACAGTGTTATAAGTGTAAAAAGTGTACCATACGCAGTGTACTATTGAAGGTGTACTATGCAATGTATATTGTACAATATGTACTATATAATTCACACTATACAAGGTGTACTATACAATGTATACTATAGAATGTGTACAATGTGTGCTATGAAAAGCATATTTAACAAAATGTACACAGTGCACTATATACCGTATGCCATAGGAGGGACCTTACACAATGTGTACTGTGTGCTATACAATTGTATACTATAGAAAGTGTCTTACATATAATGTACAATGTGTTATATACACAGTGTGCCATATAAAAAGTGTGCTATACAATGTGTACAACAAAATGTGTACTATACAAAGTACAATGTGTCCCGTACAATGTATACTATGGAATTCTGTCATGTGTACTATAGAGTGAGTTAGTGTCCACAATAGATTGCACCATAGTGTCCTACAGCATTTTATAGAATGTATATCACACACAATGTGTATTAGTAGTGTGTTATACAAAGTACACAATATAAAGCGTACACTGAGTCTCACAGTGACATGGTGATTGGAGGATGGGACCTCAGTGTGTGAGGGTGCACAAGACATTTGACAACTGCCAAAGTGTTAAATGGAAACTGCAGGGTCGGGACCTCTGATTGGTCAGATCCACAGCCACATGTGCCAGTGTGTTATACAGCAAGTATGTGCCCAAGCTGGCATTACCTTAACCCCAGGTTATTCCAGGGGCAGGCGCTTGTGCCTGGGGTATATTGGGGTTGCAGTGAAAGCCAGCTGAGGTTATTGCATGCAACATAACACACCAGCATCAGTATGCCTTAGCCCTAAAGCAAAAATGTGAGGCCAGGACGTGTCCTTTGCTTAGTTTGCACTAAATTGTATCCAAAGTAAGAGACTAGACATGTGCAGAGAGACCGCTGCTTCCATACAGAGAAAAAGGGTTCTTCGCTGGCACAGGACAGGCTTTTCTACTAAGATTTGCTATGCGGAAGAAGAATTGCCAAGCTGCAACATATTCCATTTTTAGTTTAGGCTCTACAAACGCATTAAAACTTTATCGTATTGGCCAAAAGTTGGAATGGAGATAAAATTGCTGCAGGTATTTGGGAAGGGGTTGGGAGGGGTAATGCGGAGGGTAACAGGGTGGGTAACGAGGTCCTGCCAGAATTAGCAGGTCATTGATGAAAGGTCAGTGGTCACTTCTCATTAGCTGGAGGAATGCGGTGGGTGTAACGCTGCGAGCATGGCATTGCTCAGTCTATTAAGGGACTCCCTCTGTGTCACCACTCCCCACAGCCATGACTACAGCAGAGCCTGACAAGAAGCAGCTTGTTGAAGGCTTCCATGGGAAAACACAAACAGAGCTCTTCCCTCCCTCCTCATCTCCCCCAGGGGCAGGGACACAGCTCTCCATGTATGTACACACACTTTACAAGCTTGCAGAGGTGGATGATGAGAGCCATGCCCTGCAGGATACACATGGACACAGCAGATGTGGAGCAGAGGCCCATTAAAGAGGCCCTGTCACTAGCTGAAGTCTTCCAAAAAATATTTACTATATTTAATTTACTATTCACTTGCAATATGCATTGGGACTTGCTAGACAACCTGACGGCTCCAGGAATACACTCAAAACTATTTGCACAAAATGGTTAACATTCGACCGGATAGGTCAGTTCAGTATCCAGGTTGTTGCAGCAATGCTGTGCATTCCCCTGGATGCTGCATGTAATGTCCTGCGTTGGTTTGCCACCGCCGCTGTCTTCGTAGACTTGAATTGGTACCGCTTGCTAAAGCTAAATTTCCACTTTCAAACATTGTGATCAGACAGGTTCTTTATTGCAGAAGGTGGTGTTGCATATCCTGCAATAACACATACCTGTCTGATTTCTGTCTTCTGTCAAAACTGCTTAGCTGCACATGTGTAGGAAGTTGGAATACCCGGCACATCCCGGCTTTCCCGGGGGCTGCCAGGGATGAATGAAATCCCAAATGAACTACCACGTACCTGCAGGAGTTACTTTGTTTTGGCCTGGCCAACCAAGATGGCGCAGGTCATAACAAGGTAGAAGAAAAAAGATGGCGGCGCTCGTGATGGAATGCGAACACAGTGTATTTTGAAAAAATGCAATCAGGCAGTATAGAATATTAAATTGCAGAAGTGACATGGCCTGTCTCTTGTGCATTAAAGGACCTGCTTGATCACAACGTTTTGTTTTCAAAATGCTTTCATAAGAGAGTTCAAAACAAAAGTGAAAAAAAGGAAAAGCCCTGCTAAGCTTTTGCAGCTGGCTCCGGCATTTGCAAACTCCAGAAATATAGTCGCCTTCTGGCTGTAAAATGCTGCAGCATTCAGGATCCATCCACTGCCAAAGGAGAAAGAAGGTGAGAAAGACCTGCGACGACCAAAAATGTCTCTGAAAGATAAAAACAGTATAAGTGTTGTTATTTGTAAAGCATGCAGAAGATTCCCACCAATCAGGATGGAGGGTTAGGTATTGGGCTCCTAAACATTTAAATATGATACAAAGACCAAGGGAGAGCTGTTTTTTTAATATTGTAGATAAATACTTGTAGCAAATACCAATTAATTTGTGTGTACAATAAATGGTAACTTTTTTGGCCTTTCCCATTTATAGGAAATGCGACTAGCTAGCTAGAAATAGAAATCCCTATTTAAGAAATAGTGAAAGAACGTCTCGTATCCTAACGCGTTTCGCCGATAGGCTTCTTTAGTGGATGTATGGAGAACGTCGGTGTTTCAGGGATTTTTCTTGGATAGGGAATGGAGGGTTACCACACATATATAGGGTCATGAGTATTCAAATTCTGATACAGAGAGGATTGCCCAGGTTAGATTGATGCGAGATTACTTAGTTGAGTGTTCATGTGACTCAGCCCGGACCAGCCTGCACCTAAACCTACAACGCTGACCACACCACCTAAATCCTGACCCAAATTCTCCACCTGGGTTCTTCTGGATGGGCCCAGAGAAAATATCTCAATGGGAATCTGTGAATTATCTCCTTGCAAGGGATCCTTCACTTAGCTTAGTGAATGCCATGCAAATTCATTTTGCAAAGAATTCCCAATCATGTGCAAGGAAATGTAAAACCAAAATTTTTCCTTGCACGTGATTGGATGGTCAAGTGAAGCAGAGCTTCGACTCATTTACTTATCCAAGTGAAACAGCCTTTGCAAGGAGATAATTGCCATGTGAACAGCCTGTTTTTCTTTCTCTAGTTTTTTTTTTTTTTTTAGCTGAAGCCAACGACCACCAAAGCTGATTCTCCAGAATGCGTCTAAAATTAGGGTGACGTTCTTCCTCCTCGGTAATGTGAGCTGGGCAAACGGGGCGTTGTAATGGTATAAATACCCCACCTATTTGTAGCATTTGTACAGAGGAAAGGACCTTGGAATCTTTAGTGTTCCATATGGGTGTTACCAGGATTTTGTTGGAGCTGTCAGGGAAGGTTTAAAAAGCAGGAAAACCCCACCAAAGTGTTTCCAGGGGAGGAAAATGTCATTTAATTGTGGTTTAGGAAAAGGAATTTGTTGGTCTGCCCTGTGAGCAGTCAGGTGATTTTATTTATATTCAAAAAGAAAAGGTAATTTATAGCAGGGGCCCCAACCACCAGGCTGGGGACAAGGTACTGGGCCATGGGATCCACCGAACTGGGCCACAGACTTCATTGTGACAGAAAGAATCTGAGTCTTCTCTTTTATTATTTCAATCAGCCAATCACAGAAGCCAAATCTGCTTTCCTGTCATTATGTTCAGCCAATCGCGTAAGCAGACTTAGGACATGAGATAGGAGAGAGATGAGCAAGCTATTGTGATTGGTTGAAAGAAATGGCTGGCTTATGTGATTGGCAGAAAGAAATGACAAGAGAGACGGCACAGATTCTTCCTGTCATGGTGGAGACTGCAGCCAACGGGGAAAGTAAGGGCCCTTCCAGGATCGCCTCACCAGCAAACAAAAGATTAGACTGAAAAAAGTTATGTAATATGCATAATTATCATTCCCAAATTTACCTCAGGGGTTGTGCAGCAACATGCACTGGTTGCCTAGCAATGAGTGATCAGAGGTTATCAAGCATAGAACTTATGTTTTTATGACAGGAAATTCCTGAGGTGTGCCAAGTGGGGTCACACTTACAGTCAGTTGCAGCATGTGTGGCCCCTGAGTAGGCTCATTGTTTCATTGGAGGTCATAATTTTTAGATACACCCCATGATGCAACTTAAAATAAACTAGCAATTTTTAACTATATATATATATATATATATATATATATATATATATATATATATACACACACACAATATATATATATATATATATATATATATATATGTGCTCCTAAAACAGACAGTAGTTTAGGGACAATTATTTCATATTCAAAGACCAAAAATTATCTTATATTGATTAAAAAAATATATCAAATGGTATTAATTGTTCCAAATACAGTAAAAAAAACCACACCAATATACATTAAAGCACTACACAATCACACAATATGGCAATATAAAAATTTTGTTTTAGGATATTTCATATTCATAGAGTATCCTTTCACCATATTTGGTTAAGTGTTGCGCAGAAAGAACGCTTCCTCAGACCAATAGAAATGCATACTTAATGAGAGCTGAGAATACACATCTCAATCTTTCATCCAAGTAGGTCTAGGTAAGCCTATTTTCTAAGTACACACGCACAATAATTATCATTGGAAAAGATCTTTTCCAACCACAAACGCCTGCACGATGCATGGACGAGCTCTGTACATACAGCACGGTTCTGCTCTATAAAGAGAGAAGGGGGAGATGACGGAGCGGCACCCTGCTGCGCTCTCTCCCCCTTCACTTGCATTATGATCATTCGTCGTCCGTGGATACACCAAGACGGTCATTCAAACGATGGACGACGAGCGCTGTACACATGTAAGATTTTCGTCCGATATCAGCCCTGAACCGATTTTCATACGAGAACCATTTCACCTGTGTACCTAGCCTATGTTTTTAGTCTATTCAGACAAATTGTCCTAGGCATTATATGTTAATGAAAGCTCACATCCAGGGATCCCAAACAATGGCTCTGTATAGGACTCTGTATACATGATTAGCATAACCACCCAGCATCAGACCAGTTATGTTAATAAGGTGTATGGCTCCTATCTTTTTGGAAGGATCCTCCGTGTGTTTGATTATTGTTGTTTTTTGCCTGGGACAGCTTTTCATGTCTACAATGGGAAACTGGCCAGCACCCAATGTTTAGGATAGTAGCATGTGTGAGCTTTCATTTACATATAATGCTTAGGACAGTTTGTCTGAATAGACTAAAGACATAAGCTTACAACTTGTTACACCTACTTGTATTCTCAGCTCTCATTGAAAATGTATTTCCACTGGTCTGAGGAAGCAGCTTTTCTGTGAAATGCAACATCCATTTAAATATAGTGAAAGGATTCTCTATGCATATTAAACATCCTAA
Source organism: Pyxicephalus adspersus (assembly GCF_032062135.1). Taxonomy (NCBI): domain Eukaryota; kingdom Metazoa; phylum Chordata; class Amphibia; order Anura; family Pyxicephalidae; genus Pyxicephalus; species Pyxicephalus adspersus. Next base: position 81,995,693 of record NC_092871.1, on the reverse strand, counting down.
AACAAATTCCTAATATTGCAATATGTGCCATTGTACCTTGTTTTATGTATATTCCAGTTTTTTTAATGTATTGGGAACAATTTTTATTATTATTATTGTAATAATAATAATAAACAGGAATTATTTACAGTCCCTGAGTTAAGGACATCTGACATACGGATGACTCCTGGATACAAACAGGCTTTCTTGCTCCCTCCTGTGCAGAACGGAGGTTTGGATGGGTGGTTTGTATGACTTGCAGAAGTATTTTGCTTTTCTTAACCTTGTAACTTTTTAATGACCAAGACAAACTCTGCAGTTGTTTCTTTTTGCAAACCAAAGCACAGCTTGCTCCAGAAGTTATTGAATGTCTAGTCTCCATACATTTTTTTTTTGCTATTTTTGTTCTTAACTCACAGTGAGGATTTTATACAGTAACTGACACCATGCTGCCCAAAAATATGTTAAGACAAACATCTGTCCTACGTGCATTTATTAAAATATTGTACCTGTTCTGACATACAAATTCAAGTTCAAACGTACAGTCCCTATCTGGTATGTAACCCGGGGACTACCCGTACTGTTTAAAAAACATATATATTTTTATTCATTGTTCCAAATACAGTAAAAACACCAATATATATTAAAACACTATACAATCCACATATTGCAATATTAAAATGTTATTTTAAGATGGTTCCCAGGCATTATATGTAAATGAAAGCTCACACCCAGGGATCCTAAACAATAAATGCCTGCCTGTATAGGACTCTGTATACATGATTAGCATAACCACCCAGCATCAGACCAGTTATGTTAATAAGGTGTATGGCTCCTTTCTTTTTGGAAGGATCCACATGTGTTAGATTAATGGTGTTTTTTGTCTGGGGCAGCTTTTCATGTCTACAATGGGAAACTGGCCAGCAGCTAATGTTGAGGACAGTTGCACGTGTGAGCTTTCATTTACATATAATGCTGGACAATTTATCTGAATGGACTAAAGACAAGAGCTTACAACTTGTTACACCTACTTGTATTCTCAGCTGTCATTGAGTATGTATTTCCATTGGTCTGCGGAAGCAGTTTTTCTACAAAATGGAACATCCATTTGAAATATGGTGAAAGGATTCTTTATGCATATGAACCATTCTAAAATAAATTCCTAATATTGCTGTATGTGAGATTGTATGGTGTTTTTATGTATATTGGAGTTTCTTTTTTTTACTGTATTGGGAACAATTTTATTAATATTAATAATTATTATTAATAATGATATTAAACAGGAATTATTTACAGATAGTCCCTGAGTTAAGGACATCTGACATACGGATGACTCCTGGATACAAAAAGACTTACTTCCTCCTTCTTGTGCAGGAGGAAGGGTTGGATGGGTGGTTTGCATGACTGGCAGACGTATTTTGCTTTTCTTAACCTTGTAAATCTTTAATGACCAAGACAAACTCTGCAGTTGTTTCTTTTTCAAAGCACAGCTTGCTCCAGAAGGTAATGAATGTCTATCTAGTCTCCATACATTTTTTTTTTTGCTTTTTTTGTTATTAACTCAAAGTGAGGATTTTATACAGTAACTGACACCATGCTGCCTAAAAATATGTTGAGACAAACATCTGTCCTAATTGCATTTATTAAAATATTGTACCTGCGCTGACATACAAATTCAACAAACCTACAGTCCCTATCTGCTATGTAACCCAGGGACTACCTGTACTGTTTAAAAAACATATATATTTTTATTCATTGTTCCAAATACAGTAAAAACACCAATATATATTAAAACATTAAACAATGCACATTTTGCAATAATAAAATGTTATTTTAGGATGGTTCAGATTGTCCTAGGCATTGTATGTAAATGAAAGTTCACACCCAGGGGTCCTAAACAATAGATGCCTGCTTGTATAGGATTCTGTATACATGATTAGCATAACCACCCAGCAGTTATGTTAATAATGTGTATGGCTTCTTTCTTTTTGAAGCTTACAACTTGTTACACCTACTTGTATTCTGAACTCTCACTGATTACCGTATTTTTCGGACTATAAGACGCACTTTTTCTTCCCCAAAACTGGGGGGGAAAAGTGGGTGCGTCTTATACACCGAATACACGTTAAATATACCGGTAATTAAAAAAAATCATACTCACCCGATCCCGCGATGCTGTGGGCTCATTGACACAGAGTGATTTTTTAGTATTTTGTTCAGAATCTTTTTTTTCTAGGTTTTTCTCCTTTAAAATTGGGTGCGTCTTATAGGCCGGAGCGTCTTATAGTCCGAAAAATACGGTATGTATTTCCATTGGTCAGAGGAAGCAGTTTTTCTCCAAATGTGTAACCCATTTAAATATGATGAAAAGATTCTTTATGCATATGAACCATCCTAAAACGAATTCATAATGTTGCAATATGTGAGATTGTATTGTGTTTTGAGGTATATTGTTTTTTGTTACTGTATTTGGAACAAATAATACAATTTTATATGTTTTTAATCAGTAAAAGAGAAGTTTTGTCTTTGAAAATTAAATAATAATTGTTCCTAAACTACTATGTTTTTGGGGCACACATATATGTTCACATAAATTGACCTGAGTGGCACAAATTGCTTATTGGTCAAGGAACCCCTAGCAAATCCTGGTTGGGAACTCACAGTTGAGTTGTTGAATTGACTTTTGTTTTGTTTTTTGCATTGATTTACTTTTTTAGCAGGGGCCAAAATACTTCTGATGGCTCCAAGTCAGCACACAACAGGTAAATCACTTTACTCTCCCACTCTGATTAGATAAATTCAAGGTCCATATACCTAGCATTCCTTCTGTATACTCTCAGTAGTGGCGTAGCCACCTACCTGGTGTAAATCTCTGGCTGTCCAGGTAAAGTGCCCCCTGGATGGTTGCTAAAGGTCACCTTGAAGAGGAGCCCCCTCCTGGTCCCTCTGGGTATGGTATTGTGTTTGATAAATTTAAGCAACAAATCTTCACACACTCCATCCGTGTCTCAGGGGTATGGTAATCTTTCTGTATATTTGGATCATAATGTGAATCCTGGAATCCACCTAATGGGTATGCTGGTTGAGACACCTCAATAAAAGCTTTATATATTTTATGTATGCCATAAGTAATCTTGTATGTGGAGCCACAGACACAAGATGTGAATACTTTTTCCTTAAAGAGTTGACTTGCTACAGGAGCACTGCTTGCAGAAATACATGAATACCAACTGTCATGTCAGTCAGAACATATGTCATTATAAGAATAGGAAAGCCTTGGTGCCTCCCAGATTGTCCAAACCATCGACTTAGGTAATCAAAGGGTTAAAAAATTTTTAGGGGGTCACAGCTCATTCATAGCATGTCCTCTTCCTGCACAGCAGCCATTCAAGTGTCATTGGACAGCTACTCCAACGTGGCAACCTAGTCTGCTGCTCACACATTGGGCCTGATATATTAAAGCTCTCCAACACTTTCATCAGTTAAGTTGGGTGATCCAGAACACCTATAATGGATCTGGTCCAGAATTAAAAACATTTGATAACAAATAGATGGGCAATCTAGTCCACGTTTACTGGATCACCCCGTTTCACTGATGAAAGTGTATCCTCTCCAGCCTTGGAGAGCTTTAATAAATCAGGCTTATTGTGTCATTATTGCATTGAACTGGCAGCCTACACTGTGGTTAGTTTAGTCAAAAAAGTTCTGTCTACAGGTTTCCTTGAAAGCTTTAAGTATTTCAGAACTTCCCTCCTGGGTGTGCTAGTTATTTCCTGTTGTGTGCTGACATGGAGCAGTCAGCAAAAATAAAAAAAAATTACCCAAATTTATCTAACTAATTTGTTTTGAGGAGGGCTAGTTACAGAACGCTAGGTATATTGATGGCCTTAAATGTATCTAGTTAGGTCCTGAGAGTGGAAAGGGATGTGGTTTCCTGAACCCTAAGATCTCACCCCTTCAGGCGTCACTTATACCCCCTCATGCACTCCCTAGATAGCAACACCCCTTCCCCAGGCACTCCCCTTTACCCCCAGAATGCGTTTTTACCCCTAGGAGCTCTCCGTCATCACAATGCACTCACCCGCAACTCTTTGCTTTCCTGAACCCCAAAATCACACATGTGCTTTCCCACAACCCCCAAATTCCCCTAGCAGCTCTTTTGTAGCCCAGTTCACACCCCTCAAGTACTCTCTTGTGATCACAGGCGCTTTACTTCACCCCAAAGTCACTTCCCCCCAATATCTATTAGATTGTAAGCTCTTCGGGGCAGGGTCCTCCCCTCCTCCTGTGTTATTGTTTGTATCTGTTTGTCTTTGCAACCCCAATTTAATGTACAGCACTGACTAATATGCTGGCACTATATACATCCTGTTTATTATTAATAATAATAATTATATCCCCCAGCAGGTGCTTTGCTGTGCTTCCAGATCCTACCCAAATACACAATCTATAGGGAGTGAAAATAAGTTATACTTGATAAAATAGATATAATATCTAGATCTACAGAATATAGATAAAAGTCTCTATTCATCAGACTGAGTTAAAAAAATCTCTCCAAACATTTTCACACCTTCCATATACAGGAAGTGAAATATTCACCCTTCTCTGTACGTCTGACGTCACACCGCAATCAACGCCCCTTTTTGGGAACCCCGCCCTTTTAAATAATACCGCCCCTTCCGCAAGTTACCATTACTTCAATACAGCATCTACCGACATGGCAGCGATTGGAAAATCTCAAGTTCCCGTATCATTCGGCTTTACACGAACTACCAAACCGAAACTAAACGGGACAATCAACCAGGTGCTCAAGGAAGAGGAGAAAAAGGATTATCTAGTGGGGACAGAGGGCAAGGAGCTTCTCAGGTAACATTTGTGATATAACGATTGCCTTGTTTGTATATTTGCCTAGCTGTGTACAGGCCTGTGTAGGTAAGCCGTGCTCCTTAGGAAAGGGCTTATAAAAAATATATAAACTTTAAGCTTTGCCTGTGCACATACCTGGATTTTCCTGAAGCCTCCCCTGTTTATGGGCATAATGGTTTATTCCTGCCCGTGTATGTTTGTTCTGCAGTGAGGTCGGGATCGGCGGATTAAACCACAGCGAAAAAAGGGGGGTACAGGTTTTTGGTGATCTTATACGTATACAGACAGTTCATGTCGCTGTATAGAAGTTTCAACCACGGGTCACTTTTTTAGGATTTTATGGTACATTGCTTTACTTGATGCCCGTACTTTGGTAGGTTTCCATTGTTGATATTTCCCTGTACTTCCGGTTGAGACAGGAAGTGAGGGTAAATCTCACCATTCAAAACAAAGATGGCAGCAAGGTCCTGAGACCTATTTTCTAGCTAATGGAATGCAAATAAAAAGGAAAGGAAAGTCAGGAGAGAGAAAATCTTTGCTGTGGGTTCACAGACATTTGAATACCTGCTATGTTGTAACCATAACCCCTGTAGCTAAAATGAAAGGCGTGCGTGTGTCTGACCCGCTATACTGAAATACAACGTGGGAGGGGGGGGGGCATTCATGCCAGGTGTGCTCTATTCTGCCGGCTACATACATGAGGGTCTTACAGGTTTCCCAAGAGACGCGCTGCTTCTTGAACAACGTTTCCTTATTTTGTGTATTTGCAATATATGCAATGACCCTCCCAGATATATAATAATAACCTAACATTAATAACATATTTAACATTGGGAATGTAGCTTTGTCATCATCGCTTTGTACATATCTGTGGGAGGGGCCAGGCAGGTGGATGGGGTGGAAACAAGACCAGGCACAGGAAGAGAGAGCAGCTCAGAGCGGTCTGTATCACAGGAAATAACACATGCTGGATTATTGCATGAATCTAGAAGAGGACCTCTTCAGAGGTTGCACCACCATTTCCTCTCTTGCACTGCACAAGATGCCATGTCCACTGCGCTCCCCATACACCCCAGAACTATTCTCATTAGCTCTAGAAGAGCTACACAAAGTTCACCAAAGACTTTGAATAGATGTCTAGTGTTCAACCCAGACATTTTTTCAGACTGTGTGGGAATAAATTGTATGTTGGTTGCTACCCCTGTGTTGTGACCCAACTCTTCAGCAACTGCCCAAAACAGCCGGGTGGAGCGCCCAGCTACAAAGGGCCAGGGAGAACACTGGATGTCAGATCAGTGTCGCTGGAAATTGTCTTCCATCATGGCTTCCAGTGATAGATTGTAAGCGCTTCGGGGCAAGGTCCTCTCATCCTGTGTCACTGTCTGTATCTGTCTGTCACGCGTTCCAGAGACAGAAGAACGAACAAAGTTTATACACACATCACTGTTCTGTACTATGAAAAGGGGCTTGATGGAAAAACCTCCATAGGAAAGTACAGTGTTGTTCTGCTCTTTGGAGAGGGGAGGGAGAGAATGGCAAAGTGGCACCTCTCTTAGCTGTCACCAGAACAGTTGTCCAGTATTCCTAGTCTGATGAAAAATTTACAAATGGTAAATTTGCCTTCATATTTTGTTCCAGTAACTAAACAATTTTTTTTTATCTTTACAGTACTAATCCATCTCCTGTAGACAAGCCGCTGGTGATCCCCCTGATAAACAAGAACAGGTGGACTCTGCTAAGCAAGACCAAAGGCGAATCTGAAAATGGCATCCCACAGACAGAAGAGGATGCTGTTCTCTCGCAAGCTGTTCAAGAGCTGATTGCAGGTACTGACATGTGATTAACAAATTTGGAAAGGGAAGGGGGTGGATCTGACCATGTACCATGGCTAAGATGTGACTCCTGCTCCAAGTGGCTGATCTATTAATCTGTGCTAGAGCTGACAGTACCCTATATTTTCCATTTTTGAGTACCATAGCGTTTTTATTGTGGATCCAGAGTGCGACAGTAAAGAACTATTTCCTGGTCTATGGTCTTACTACAAAGAATACATTAGCTTGCCTTGTTCTACACTGTTTGCTATTAATGTCTGTTAATGTTATTAATATTAACTGGTATTTCTATTTTTCTTTCTGATTTTAAGAATCACGTAAATCGGAGCAGAATGATTCAGATGTGGATCAGACTCTCTGTATCCCTTTACTCATGCAAAACAGAGCTCCTTCTGGATATGAAGATGGAGACACAGTGAAAGTGGATCTAAGGCCAGAATCTGTAAGTTATCCTCCTCACTGTATTTAAAAATAGTTTCCTTCATACTCTATTATATTCCATGGGCTGAAGCTTTATTATTCTTGCTCCTAATTATCTACATTTTTTCCTTAGGCTGAGACTGCAGATTATGAAACGGTTCCTGTGGAACAGTACGGGATGGCCATGCTTCGAGGAATGGGCTGGAAAGAAGGAGAAGGCATTGGAAAGACATTTAAACAGTGAGTTGGAATTTGACTAATACAGGGGCAGTGTAACAATTTATTAAAGAGACTGTCCATCCAGGGCAAGGTCACAGTCTATCGATTGCTGAATTCCTCCTAGCAAGGCATACTTGCCTATTCGTTTTTTCCACCATGGTATCAAAGCTTCTCTGGGTAAATGTGGCCTTTGTTTCCTCCTCTAGAATATAGTCAAACATTAAACTGATTACTTTTATTTGCAATAACATTGAAAAGACATTCACTCCAATGCATTTATTTTTTAGGGATATTAAGCCACTGGAGCAGAAGTTACGCCCTAAGGGTCTGGGTTTAGGTGCTGATCGTTCTGCATTACAAGAATTGGAGCCCCAGAAACCTCGCAAACCCTTGAAGCCTGGGCAAGAGGCAGAAGAATCCAAAGGCTTGGGCACTGGAAGTGCAGTGCTAATACAGAATGGCTCCCACAAGGACCTTTATGGCAAGGTAGGACTAGATTGATTTGATTTTTTTTTTTGTTAGTATTTCTGTAATGTACAGCAGTAAATATTTTAAAGTTGTTTACAAGGCATCATAAATTACATTTTATTCAAAATCCTTTCCTATGGCCCCCAAGGACCCCTTGATACCCTTGGCATTATTATAGCTAACTTTAGGCGGATCTGGGCAGCATCCTTTACTTGTAGATTATTTTTTTCATTTGTTATCACTGTTGCAGATAAAATCGTTTGGATACTTTTGGCATTAACGCAAAATAACTTTGTATATTTTCATCAGGTAGAAGGCATGGATGCAGACAATTGCCGAGCCATGATAAAGCTTGCCATTGGAGGAAAGGTGGTGACAGTGTCTCAGTTCGCCATAAAGTTGGTCACCAATGCAGAGTACACAAAATACGCCAAGGATCTAAGTAAGTCAAACCCTTTTACTTGTTTCTCAATCATGCAGAAGAACTGGATGATACAAGACCAGTCGCACGCCCAGATGTGCCATTGTTACAAAGATTATGCAAGCACGAGCTACACATTCCTTATAATTACATCAGATCTCGCTAACTTAATAGTCAGTAACATCCATCATATGACTATTATAGCGTGTGTCCCATGTGTCTACAACCCTTGTTAATCGGGTTATCAGCGCTTGTCTCCTCCCTCTATGTCCAGAAGATAAGATAGGATAATGCACTGTAACAGACCAAACCACACCAATGATTTATAGCTTTTTAGCCTGCACACCTGAAGCAGTGATAATTATTTTGTTACTTAGATACGTATTTACAGAAGGGTTACTGATTCACATTGGACTCTGTCCAACTTTACACTGTAGGAGAAAAGCAATTACGGTTGCTGCAAGATGAGCTATTCTGAAGGGAAGTCTATTATTTCTATAGCTTACATTGACCTGTAATTTAAAGATGAACTCCAGGAACAGGCAAATATTGACTATACACAAGGGTCATGTGTGTTCTTACTTGAATCTTGGGATGTATTTCTAAATCCAGAAACAAGCATGTAACTTTATTGTAACTTATCACCAGAGGTGGCTATATTTATCAGATAAATATGATCAGGTACAGATGGCACATCCTGGTCATCATTCTGCTCTTTCTTTCTGTTAGCATATTCAGCATAGGCTCATATCCACTACAACACATCTGAATTCTCTTTAAAGTCATAATCCCAACCCAGGGGATGGGAAACTGATATATAATTTCTAGGCTGATCTGACATATTTACATCCAAGTTTGTAGGCCAGTATATTTTCTGCAGGTCACTTTCTTGTCTGAGCAGTAGCCCTTGCTCTATCCTTCCAATTCAATGTATTCATGAATGGGTTAAAACAATATAGTTGATTCCTTTATTTGAATTGGTGTTGTAACCTTTAGCTGATATTGAGTTGTACCCGCCCTCCCTCTAGTGGCTGCGGCTGCAAGTTGAAGGTAAATGGCCTGAGTTGTATAGGTGTGCTCCCTTTTTGAGGCTGCTTTTGTCAGCTCAATAAATTACAAAGATTAGGGGCATGAGAAGTGTGTTTTTTATTGCAAGTGTGTGTTTAAAATACTTTCCAATAGACTTTAATACACGAGATAAGCAGAGCAATAACTACTAGTGTGTTGCTAATAATGCTGAGTAAATATGGCTGCACCCAACATGGGTGTGGTCCCCCCACCTTCTTACCCAGAGGGCCCAAGAATTCAAAAAATGCTGTACAATACCGGGCAGACCTACTGTAGAATAGAATAAACACCTGGCCTGTACCCTGTAGTTTGCACCCATAATATCTGTGCTCTACAAACTTCACACAAGCAAAATGTATATGGAGTACAGTCTGTACTTGATCTACAAGAGTGTGGAAAGTAAGCAGTATCATTAGCAATACAGAATCAACCAATGAACAAAGCTGAATATTGTTTGACCTGAAGATCTTTTTGCTAAATTTTGATGTTCTCTTATCCTTCAGGTCGGTTAAGTAAAGTAGCGAAGAAAGAGGAGGAAGTGAGGGAAGGTAAAGAAAAGCACAAAGACCGTTCACCGGATGGAGAAAAAAGTAGAACAGACAAAGAAGAAACCAGAAAGGAGAGCAAAAACGAAAGTTATTGCAGCAGAGACAAAAGACATCGACCGAGAAGTCCGGACAGAGACAGGAAAAAACCAAAGCAAGAGGAACCAAGGTATGCATGAGTTGCAAGGCGTATTATGAACTTTTACCTCTTCTTTTAGAATTGCATTAGACTAGACTTGGTAGATGCTTTCCTTTTTTCTTTTACTCAAAAAATCTACGAATATATCTTGGTGACTGATGGCTGAAATGTTAAGGGGATTACCAAGCCACGTTAAGGGCTTGGTGGCCTAGTGCACCTCTGGAGGAACCACTTGGATACCTTTTCTTAAATGTTAAAAATGTCTAGCCCCAAGCTGTTTAAGGAGACAGCATGCTTTATTGTCTTTCTGTTCTATTAGTTATGAGTAAGATAAAAGATAATCAAAAACTAAAAAATAGTTGTAAAAGTCTACAGGTCCTCTACAATTTTCTCACATTTTTTTTTTATGTTGTGTTCCATAGCTGGTTACATCGGGATTTGAAAGTTCGGTTCATTGACAGACGCTATAAAGGAGGAAAATACTACAATTCCAAGGTATGCAATTATTTATTGTCCATGTCAGGATTTTTCTGACTAAAGTGGTGAAATTACTTCATTAGCATATAGCTAATACCTTTTTAGCTTAATTTAAATCAATTATGTCTATCAAGTATACAACATGGCAGATTAGATGACATCTGATCCTAACTTCTCCTCTTTTTTTTTTTTATCCTTATAGATGTTGGTGGAAGATGTCTTGAGTCCTACAACATGCGTGTGTCGGACGGAAAATGGACGCATTCTTGAAGGTAAGGTCCTGCCCAAGAAATGGTGAAATCCCATTCTTATATTGCTCATAGCTCAAAAGTAGCAAACCTGCTCACTTCTTATCCATTGAGGGACAAAGGATGTCTTGTATCCTAATGCTGTAGTGCCCCTACAGGAGGGCTGTTCTTAAAAGTTGAGCCCAGGATTGCTCCTTGCTACCAGCATTCATCAGTTTTTTTGCTAGTGTCTTAGGAGGACAGATGTCTTTATGCAGCTCTGCTGTAAAGAAGACTTGTCTTTTATTGGTATGGTCTTAAAGCATACAGCATAATGGTTTTCATTAAAAAAAAAAAGGGCTACCAATAAAGTTTAAAACTAATTAAATTCTGATGCCCGACTTCTGTTTTGTTTTTTTGCATGGCATGGTATTTGCTGAAAACAGGACTGGAGTGTCCGAGTGCACAAGAAAGGAAGTTTCAGTGTAGATTTTGCTATTGTGAACAGTACAACTTGAGTATAGGTGTTAGGCAGTGAACCCCCAAGATTTATCACTTTAACTTAAGAAAGGGGTTCTGGGTAAATGTCATTTTGTACAACAGTCCTAAAAATGAACAACCCTACCCATTATGTTAACGACCAATTGGTGGACCCCAAATGCCTATTGTGAACAGTCCAAACAAACGTGTGTTTGTCATTTTATTTAAATGTCAAGAATGTGGCTGATTTGTATATATGATTTTTTTAAATCTTTGTTCTTTTTCTTTCTCTTAGATTTAAAACAGGATATGTTGGAAACAGTCATACCAAAAGAAGAGGGAGCCTATGTCATGGTGGTACTGGGCAAATATCGGTGGCAGGTAATGTCTGGCTTCAGTTTGTAATTGGTGTACTAAGGTGTTCACTTGATTAAGTTTTCCTTCTGCTGATAGATCAGTTATGGTCAGTAGCTATTGGAGAAAAAAAAGGGGCAGTATTGGCTCTGGAGGAACATATGGAATACCCATCCTTCACCCTGCCACCTTCAAAATATGTCCCTAATCTGCACTGTGTATGAACTGTAATTTCAAGCAATATTCACTCCAGAAACTCCTACTTTGTATGCCAAGGAGCGTCTTCAGTTAGGATTAAAACAGACCTCATCCTTTGTATGAATTAGCAAAGTGATAGGTTCTATTTTAAATACCCTTATATGAGATCTCTGGACTAACAATGACATTTTATTTTTTTTCCAGGTGGGAAAAATCCTCCACAGAGACAGACAGAAAAGCAGAGCTCTGGTGCAGTTACAAGGGGATCACGATGGCTCAGTTACCCTCGGCTACGACGTCATCTGTCAGTACACGGGAGAACATGAAGACTAACTTCCAATTAACACTGCGTACAACTTTTTATTTTATTGCAAACTTCTTTTATGGTTTTTATTTAATACCTGTATATAAACTTTGTGTAAATTTTATTTTGTTGTGTGTGTTTTTTTTTTTTTTTTTTTTACATAGATGTCAAAGATCATACATAGGTCATACCAAGATTAATCTATGTCAGTATTTCTCAAGCAGGGTTCCTCTAGAGCAGGGGGGCCAAATCTGGCTTTTTAATTTTGGTCCACTGTGTATTTTAGGTTGACGCCCCTCTTTTAAAGTTTGTAAGGCCAATCCTTGAGCATGAGCAGTTTGTGGCCCTCAGGGTAAGTTTACCTGCCACCAATAATGAAATGGGGTCATACAATTGCACCCAAGCCCCCTGTACTATAAGGATACTGTGATGCCCCAAATTTTCTTTTCCTGTATAGCGGTGTTCCTCAACAAGGGATCTGTGAAACCCTTCCTCCAGATGTTGCTCCAGGCGATCCTTGACCAGTTTGTACCATTTAGGTCAGTTTTACGGGCGCCAATAACTTTTTTTTTTTTTTTGCCTTCCCACTGGGTCTACATGGACATTTTTAAAAATGCATGTAAACGTTCATATGTGTTTTATGCACTTTTATTAGTGTTTTAAAGCTTGCCCTAAAAATGCTGGAAAACACCTATGCTGCGGCTTCCCACTTTTTACGTTTCAAGTGGTTATAAACACGGGAAAAAGTCCCATTGAAATGAAAGAGGTTACCCGTGTTTTCCAGCTTTACCCCACACTTTACTTTTTGCAAGCAACATTATAGATAAAGCTCATAAACGTGCCTTAAGGAAACTTAGGCTAAGTCTACACAGACATTTTCCCCCAGCGTTTGACCCGAGGCATTAAAAAAAGCCCATGTTTAAATTCCCATGGATTACAATGAGCTAATCTACACCAGGACGTTTCCTTGAGGCACGTTCATGAGCTTTACAAAAGCTACAAGGAGCGTCTGGATCACCACAAGATAACGCTGCTGCCTGCACAATGAATGGACCCATTCTTTCTAGTCTTTTAGACATTTTGTAGTGTTAAAAAACATCTGAACATGCGCTTAGGCTTACCGGCTGCTTCCTCTGCAGACTTCAAAGGAAAGCAATGACAACTGCTTAAAGAGGAATTTTACTCAAAAACAAAACACAAACACGCTTACTTTCAATCCCACAGGGCAGAATGATCACTCCAGGGGTGTCCCCGAGCTGGCACTCCGGGCACAGCCATCTTTGTCTTCCTGATTCTTCATCATATGTCACCTGATCCAGGCATGGGATCAGGTGCTGTAGGATGAAAAAAAAATTGCTGATCTCACTGGGCATGCATGAGATCGGCTAATTTTCCTCTTTGAGCAAAAAGGCTCCTTCTGTGCATGCCTGAGATGCTCGGGCATGCATACATAGGAGCGCT
>NC_092871.1:81956131-81981832 GCF_032062135.1 Pyxicephalus adspersus | reverse complement strand
TTTTGAGCCCCTGAAATAAAGTGATTGTATAAAAAAAAAAAAAAAAAAGGCTTTATTTCGTCACAATTTTATGCAATCTTTTTGTTCAACCCACTGAATTCAAGCTGAAAGTCTGCAGTTCAACTGCCTCAGAGTTGTTTCATTTAAAATGAATTCTGGTAATGTACAGAACCCAAATTAGAAAAAATTTGACTCTGTCCTAATATTTATGGACCTAACTATATATATACATGAATATAACATAATTCTTAGGCATAACTCACCGAAATATGTCCAATATTTAATAAATTGAATTAATTTAAAAAAAAAAAAATCTTAAAACAAGAGTGCATAAAAATAAAACCTGTATTATACCTGTACAGTAGCATGTATAATACATATATATATAATACATACAAAGGACAGGCAGGTGCATTAGTAGATGAGAAAAGAAGAGCAGCCAGGTGGCTTGTCTGCCCAGATAAAAAGCAAAGGGCAGCAGGGTTAATTGCTACCCCAGTTTTAGGAAACAAGAAAAGTCAAGTTCATTGGTAGGCAAAATGAAGCACAAAAAACAGCCAGGTGTATTGGTAGCCCAAATGAGAAACAAAGGGCAGAAAAGTGCATTGGTAGCCCAGTTTAGGAACAAAGGGAAGGCAAGGTGCATTGATAGGACAAATGGGAAACATGCAGCCAGGAGAATTGGTAGCCCAGATGAGAAACAAAGAGCAGCCAGGTGCATTGGTAGGCTGGAAATGAGCAAAAAGCCACCAGAGGCATTGCTAGACTGGATGAGGAGCAAAGGGCAGCCAGGTTTATTGGTAGTCCAGTTTAGGATCAAAGTGCAGCAAGGTGCATTGTTAAGCTAGATGAGGCGCAGCGGGCAGCCAGGTGCATTGGTAGCCTAATTAAGGAGCAAAGGGAAGATATATGCATTGTTAGCTCAGTTTAGGAATGATGGGCAACCAGGTGCATTGGTAGAGTTGATGTATAACAAAAAGCAGCCAGGTGCATTGGTAGGCTGGATGAGGAGCTAAGGACAGCTAGATGTATTGGTAGCCCAGATGCGGAACCAAGGACAGCCAGGTGCATTGGTGGGCTAGATGAGAAACAAAGAGCATCAAGGTGTGTTAATAGCCCAGATAAATAACAATAAGCAACCGTGGGCATTGGTAGCCCAGATGAGGAGGAAAGAGAAAAAAGCTGCATTGCTAGCCCAGTTTAGAAAAAATAGGGCAGCCAGGTGCATTGGTAAGATAGATGAGGAACAAAAAGCAGTCAGGTGCTTTGGTAGGCTAGATGAGGGGCAAAGGACAGCCAGGTGTATTGGTAGGCTAGATGAGAAACAGAGAGCAGAAAGGTGCATTGATAGCCCAGATAAAGAACAAGGAGTAGCCAGGTGCATTGGTAGGCTAGATAAGGAGGAAAGGACAGCCAGGTCCATTGATGGTCCAGATGAGGAACAATTAGCAGCCAGGTGCATTGGTATTCCAGATAAAGAAAGAACAGCAAGGTGCATTGGTAGCTCCAATGGGAAGCAAAGAGAAGCCAGGTGCATTGGTAGCCTAATTAAGGAGCAAAGAGAAGAGAGCTGCATTGCTAGTTCAGTTTAGGAATAAAGGGCAGTCAGGTACATTGGTAGGATAAATGAGTAGCAAAGAGCAGCCAGGTGCATTGGTAGCCCAGTTTAAGAAAGGGAAGCCAGGTGCATTGGTAGGCCAAAAAATGAGCAAGGGGCAAGCAAGTGCCAGGTAAGAACCAAAGAACAAAATGTGAATCGGTAGGCTGGATGAGGAGCAAAGAGCAGCCAGGTGCATTGGAAGTCCAGTTTAGAAACAAAAAAAAGCCAGGTGCATTGGTAAACTGGATGAGAAACAAAGAGAAGCTAGGTGCATTGGTAACCCAGATGAGGAGCAATGGCAGCCAGGTGCATTGGTAGCCCAAATAAGGAACACAAAGCAGCCAGGGGCATTGGTAACCCAGATGTGGAACAAAGTGGAGACAGGTGCATTGGTGGGCTAGATGTGGTGCAACAGGCAGCCAGGTGTATTGGCAGACCAAATAAAGAAGCTAAAAAAAAAGCAGCCAGTGCACTGCTAGCCTGGGTGATAAGTAAGAAGCAGCCTTTTGCTTAGCTAGGCTAGATAAGTAACAAAGTGCAGCCAGGTGCATTGGTAGACTAGATGAGAAACAAAAAGCAGCCAGGTAAGTTGGTAGCCCAGATGAGATACAAAGAGCAGCCAAATACTTTGGTAGGCTAGATAAGAAGCAAAGGCCAGACCGTTGCATTGGTACATCAGATAAGGAACAATGGCAGCCAGATGCATTGGTAGCCCGGATGAGGAACAAAAGATAGCCAGGTGCACTGGTAGGCTGGATGAGGAGCAAACGGCAGCCAGGTGCATTGGACATACAGTTTAGGAAGGGTAGACAGGTTCGTTGGTAGCCCAGAAGAGGAACAAAAAGCAGCCAGGTGTATTGCTAGGAGAAAAGGGCAGACAGGTGCATTGATAGGATAAAAAAAGGAGCAAAGGGCAGCCACATTGATAGCCCAGATGAGGAATAAAGGACAGCCATGCGCATTGGTAGGCTGCTTGAGGAACAAAGGGAAGCCTGGTGCATTGGTAGCCCATTTTAGGAACAAAGGACAGTAAAGTGCATTGCTAGGCTAAAAAAATAAGCAAAGACCAGCCAGGTGCATTGGTAGCCCAGTTTAAGAATAACGGCAGCCAAGTGCATTGGTAGGCTAAAAAAATGAGCAAAGACCAGCCAGGTGCATTGGTAGCCCAGATGAGGAACAAAGGACAGACAGGTGCATTGGTAGGCTGAAAAGGAGCAAAAGGCAGCCACGTAGATTGATAGCCAAGATCAGGAAGGAAGGGCAGCCATGTACATTGGTAGCACAGATGAGAACCAAAGAGCAAGCAATGCATTGGTAGGCTGGATGAGGGGCAAAGGGAAGCCTGGTGCATTGGTAGCCCATTTTAGGAACAAAGGACAGACAAGTGCATTGCTAGGCTAAATGAGTAGCATAGAGCCGCCAGGTGCATTGGAAGTTCAGTTTAAGAATAAGGGCAGCCAAGTGCATTGGTAGGCTAAAAAAAGGAGCAAATACTAGCCAGGTTTATTGGTAGTCCAAATAAGGAACAAAGTGCAGACAGGTGCATTGGTAGGCTAGATAAGGAGCAAGTGGCAGCCAGGTGCATTGGTAGCCCAAATAAGGAACAAAGTGCAGACAGGTGCATTGGTGGGCTACATGTGGTGCAACGGGCAGCCAGGTGCTTTGGTAGACCAAATGAGGAACAAACAGCAGCCAGGTGCATTGGTGGTAGGCTGGATAAGAAAGAAACAGCCAGGTGGATTGGTAGTCCAGATCAGGTGCAAAGAACAACCAGATGCATTGCTAGGCTAGATGAGTAGCAAAGATCAGTCAGGTGTATTGGTAGCCCAGATGAGAAACAAAGGGCAGCCAGGTACATTGGATGTCCAGTTAAGGAACAAATAGAAGCCAAATATATTGGTAGCCCATTCTTAGAACAAATGGCAGCCAGGTGGCTTGGTAGCATAAATGTGGTACAATGGGAACCAGGCTGAAGAGGGAGCAATTGGCAGCCAGATTCATTGGTAGCCCAGTTTAAAAAAAAAAACAGCCAGGTGCATTGGTAGTCCAGACAAAGGAAAAAAAAGCAGCCTAGGAACAAAGGGCAGCAAGGTTCATTGGTAGGCTGAATGGAAAGAAAAGGACAGCCATGTGCATTGGTAGGCTAGTAAAGAAGTAACAGGCAGTCAGGTTCATTGGTAGCCCAGATGAGTAAATAAGAACAGCCAGGTGCATTGGTAGACCAGTTTAGGAATAAAGAGCACCCAGGTGCATTGGTACCTCAGTTTGGAAAAAAAGGGCAGCCAGGTTTATTGGTAAGCTAGATGAGGTGCAATAGGCAACCAGGTGCATGTGTAGCCCAGATGTGGAACAAAGAGCATTCAGGTGCATTGCTAGCCTAAATGAGGAACAAATGCCAGCCAGGTGCAATAGTAGCCCAGATGGGGAACAAAGAACAGACAGGTGCATTGGAAGTCCAGTTTAGGAACAAATGGAAGCCAGGTGCAGTGGTAGCCAATTTTAAGAACATCAGGCAGCCAGGTGCATTGGTAGACTAGATGAGAAACAAAGAGCAGCTAGGTGTGTTGGTATGCTAGATAAGGACCAATGGCCAGCCAGGGGCCTTTAGTAGCCCAGATGAGGAGGAAATTGCAGACAGGTGCATTGAACGGCTGGATAAGGAGCAAAGGCCATTAGTAGACCAAATGGGGAACAAAAAGTAGCCAGGTGAATTGGTAACCTAGATGAGTAACAAAGAATAGACTGGATAATGAGCAAACCGCAGCCAGGTGCATTGGGAGACTAGATGAAGAGCAAAAGACAGCCAGGTGCATTGGTAGACCAGATGAGGAGCAAAGGGCAGCCAGCTGCACTGGTAGCCTAAATGAGGAACAAAGACCAGCCAGGTGCATTAGTAGCCCAGATGAGGAACAAAGACCAGCCAGGTGTATTGGTGAGCTGGATGAGGTGCAAAAGGCAACCAGGTTCATTGGAAGTCCAGTTTAGGAACAAAGTGATGCCAGGTGTATTGGTAGGCTAGATAAGAAGCAAAGGCCAGCCAGATGCATTGGTAGGCTAGATGAGGCGCAAAGGGCAACCAGGTGCATTGGTAGCCCATTTTACAAACAACAGGCAGCCAGGTGCATTGGTAGGCATGAGGGATGAGATTTCTCTTGTAGTGGACTTTTATGATTTGGAAGAGCACTTAAAGATAAATTAGGCTAAAGAAAAAACAATCACACTTACCTACTTATTCTCGAATTCCTCAATCCCCTTGGAGCTGTATTTGGATTGGGTCCTGGCCCGCCGTTATCCATCTTCCATGCCATAGCGATCAAGACAAAGAGGGAAGAGCTTCGCCCCTCAATAAAAAAAAAGGGTTCTGCAGGAAAAAGTAATAATAATAATATTTTTGCTTTACATATAAGAATTGTCCACCCTTTTATGTATAATAAACATTTTAGTTTAGGTCTGCTTTAATTGTATTCCACAGGGGAAAAAGAGGAGCTGGAGCGGCGTCTTCTGGTGTGAGGCAGAAGGCAAGTTGTGTAGGAAGCCAAGGTCCAGAAGAAGTTTATTCCCATCAAAGAAATTGATAAATGAGAACGTTTAATTTTTAAGTTGAAAAACGAGGTGAAAGGGGAAGGCCCAGAGATATTTGATCTCTTTAGTGGGGAGATGCAGTGGAGGATTTAAGGATCTTCATGGGGGGATATATCCGCAAAGATTTGGATTGGATAGCCGTCATTGGAAAGATCTGTTTGATTCTGTGCTGTATGCATCAGCTTTTTAGTGGAATAATAGTGTGGTTTAACAATAATATCTCATGGTGGGCCCTCTGCTTTCATAATTGTCAAGGTCCTGTGAACTCGGTCGAGCTCTAAATGGGATTCGGAAATAAGGTGCACATGAAACTCATGACCTCAATTTTAAAATTTGCACCAGATGGAACAAAAGTACCCTTGGATTTCCACAAAATTCATCCTCAAAGTGATCCCCAATGTTGGAGATGCAAATCAAGAAGTAAGCTCTTTTTTCATATGTGGTGGGACTGTCCTATGACCTTATCCAATAAATACCAAAAATTACTGGACAGTATAATATTTCTCCAGCTCAAATTCTACTACATCATACCCAGTCCACACCACAAAAATACAAGGAAACACTGCACTTTCACATATTGAATGCAGCCAAACTATTGATTCCGAGGATTTGGAGGTCTACAACTAGTCCAATTATAAAAAATTGGTTTACACAAATTGATCACAAATGGAGCAATTGATTCACTCATCCCGAGACACAATTACAAAATATTACATAACATGGTGGGATTTTCATGCATCCCAAAATTACAGGAATGTATTCAATAATGATCTTTGATCTCTCACATTAGGTTTGCTAGGAGGGAGTCCAATATGACACAGGAAAGAGGTACATATGTATAATAAAGATTATTTTTTACAAATTAAGTTTGAATTACTTTAGTTTCTCATGACTGTCAGTTTTGGTTGTTGCTAAAAGGGGTTGCTGCAATGGTAGGTGTAGGGCCTGGAGTCACTTATGTGACACAAAAATAAATGTTTAGTTCTAACTGTATTAATCAATGTGTATTAATGTAAACGTTGTATATTTTCATTTGTAAACTCAATAAAGCTTTATTTTAGGGGGGAAAAAAAGGAAACTCGTAAGCTCATCAAAGGTTTTCACTGTTTCTGGTAGCCCTCTTATGCAGAATTTGTTACGTTTTGATAAATATTCCAGATCATCCAAGTTCACGGAGGGTAGATATTTGTATGGCATTTTGATTCACTCTAGAGATGGTAGCATCCATCTTCTGCTCAATTTGATTGAAGCAGGACCCCAAACTTTGAATATAAAATTTAATTCTGATGTAATTGCAGCAGAGGTTTTACCTAATAGGTAAAAAAGTAGTTTACCTAATTGGCCTATAGTAGTGCAGCAGAACAATGCCGAACAAGACTCAATGTGCCAAGGTGATCCGCCATGATGTGAGGCTTCATGTGAGCTATGAAGCAGGGGAGTCCATATGTGAGTGGTGGCCCTGAAGAAGAAGGTCCTGAGGTGGAGATTTTGCTCTGGGACATAAATCCTTCTCTTGCTCCCCCATCTGATCCAGCAGCGAGAAATCTTCTTGCTGACTTGGCTAGGAGTGCCGTAAAGCCTAAAGTTAGGTACACACTTTCAATAATTATCGTTGAACGATTATGACCAATCAACGATTATGCACGATTATACTTGAACAATCGTATTCTGCGCAATTCTGTAACAATATGATCGTTTAAATAAAATCCACAATTAGTGTACACACGCTAGATACAATTGTTTGAACGATGCAGGGAAAGACATGTAAAGGAGAAAGTGTACTGCAGAAACATGCACAATCACTGAACGATCATTTCCAACTACAATCCTCGTTCATCGGCGATGTTGGTCACCTTTTTGTAAATGATTTTCGGCCAGTCACTCATTCGTTAATTATTGGAAGTGTGTATGCAGCTTTACCTTTAGAGGGCTGAGAAGCTCCTTCCTTAAGACTTAAGCTGCGTACACACTTGCAATAATTATCGTTGGAAACAAACGACCGATCGTCCAATAATCATTAACAAAAAAAGTGCACAATGACTGACCAACAACGCCGATAAATGAGGATTGTGGCTGGAAATGAATGACCGTCCCAGCGGATCGGATTGAGCCACGACCTGTTGTGTGTACGGTCGTTCAATGATTGCGGATAGTTCTGCAGTACACTTTCTTTTTTACATGTCATTTCCTGCATCGATCAAACAATTGTATCTAGCGTGTGTACATTATTGGTGGATTATATTTGAACAATCGTATCGTTACAGCATGTACAGAATTGTGCACAATACGATCGTTCAAATATAATCGTGCATATTCGTTAGTCGTTCGTTTTCTAACGATAATTAAGTGTGTACCTAGCTTTAGTCTACACGGACATTTTCCCCAGTGTTTAACCTAAGGCTTTTAAAGCCCATGTTTGAAATCCCCACGCATTCCAATGGCCTAATCTACACCAGGATGTTTCCTTAACCACCTAACCGATAAGCCCGACCTTGGTACGGGCTTCAAAAAGTTACTGTTATCGATAAGCCCGAACTTTTCTCACTGTATGAAAATACAGTGAGAAAAGTTCGGGTTTATCAATCACTTACCTGGTCCTGCTGCGATCGTCCATCCGTCGTGTTCCAGCGCCGTCCTCCAGCGTCGGGTGTCCTCTCCGGGAAGAAGAAGTTGGCCGGCTTAGAAGAAAAAGCCGGCCGGCTTCTTCTTCCTCTGTGCGATGATCCAGCGTCGATCGCAAAAAAAAAAATACTCACCTTCTCCCCGCAGCTCCTCCGCACACGTCTTCTGTCTTCATCCGGCAAGTGCAGTGACGATCACCCGGGTTTCCCGGTGACGTCGCTGCATGCGTCAGTGCGGGCGGGAAGCGGGGCGAAACATTTTTTATATTCATGATATCTACTAGAACCCTGTTCGGACATATTTCTGTAAGTTACAGGTCTACAATTTAAAAAAAAATTCATTAAAACCTGTAACGCTTTTGGTACAGAAATCTAGACCTCAGTGTAACGCCCAGGTGGTTAAGGCACGTTTATGAACTTTATCCATATTGTTGTTGCAATGTTTAAAAAAATAAAAGGTGGGGTTAACGCTGGAAAACATGGGTAAATGCTTCCATTGATTTCAATGAGACGTTTTCCCTCGTTTTCCCTCATTTTCCCGCATTTATAAGCACTTAAATTGTAAATGCGTTAAAAACGTGCAAAAACGCAGAAAAAAGGAGCATAGGCGTTTTCCAGTGTTTTAAGGGCAAGCTTTAAATTGCAAATAAAAGTACATAAAATGCATATAAAAGCAATAGGAATGTTTACATGCAATTTTCAAAACGTCCTTGTAGACCCAGCCTTAATGTGGGTGCAGAGGCTTCATTGTGTGCAGTAGAAGCCGAGGAGACTTCCCCTGCAATATGCTGGCTGGCTCCACATTATCATTTTGGTGGAGCTGTGGGGGGTTTGAAGCCATAGTGTTTCTGTTTAGGTCCTGACTTCCCTGCCATCTTGATGGAATGAGGACTGAGTGCTGGTGGGGATCGCTGCTGCGCTCAGGGGTTAGCACTCCGGCCTTTGCAGCGGTAGTGGTGGATTAATAGCTAGGTCCCAGGTTCGAATCCCAGCCAGAACATTATCTGCATGGAGTTTGCAGGTTTTCCCCATGTCTGCGTTGGTTTCCTCTGGGTACTCTGGTTTTCTTTCCACATCCCAAAAACATGCAATTACATGCATAATTGTCTTCCCCCTAAATTGACCTTAGACTACATTAATGACATATGACTATAGTAGGGACATTAGATTGTGAGCTCCCTTGAGGGACAGTTAGTGACACGACTATGGACTTTGTACAGCACTGCGTAATATGATGGTGCTATATAAATAGTGTGTATTAATAATATTAAAGGGGATGTGGCCCATCCGGAACCAGTATCTGGGGAAGACAAAGGAAGTGAGGAGCTGCCTAGGCTGTGACTACCATTGGCCCTCGAGCATGCACACTCCTTGGAGAGCTTTTAATAAATCAGGCCCAGTGTTTCTACCTGTCCCTTTTGAAAAAATGAAGATTCAGACTAGGACATCTATAAAGCGCAGAGTACTATACTATGGGAACAGCTCTATTTACAAGAATGCAAACTACAGCATAGATGAAAATGAGGGATGAAATCTTTTCACTATGTCCATCATTTGCTTGCCATCTGGGTAGACATGACAGAAATTAGTGGAAATGTCAGCTAGATTTATGCACAGTACTAAATACATGAGAACAGCATCCAACACACAGAACATTAGCCAATCTCTAATCTTGCTGGGATGCATAAACATAAATAAAGAGAAACTAAAAGTTTGAAATTGTCATAATGCTTTCATTTCTCTTTTCTGCCTCTCATGTGATTTATAGAGACATTTTGTTGCATGATCTTTATTGAAGTTGTCATTGGCCAGTTTAATCTATGACCTAACAAAGATCATGTGAGAAAATGCCTTGACTATTAGTCACATGGCAATCATAGGGGAAATAATGAAATTATTATTATTATTACACAATATTTATATAGCACCATCATATTACACAGTGCTGTACATAGTCATGTCACTAACTGTCCCTCAAAGGAGCTCACAATCTAATGTCCCTACCATAGCCATATGTCCTTAATGCATGATTTTGGAATGAGGGAGGAAACCTATGCAGACAAGGGGAGAACCTGCAAACTCCATGCAGATAGTGTCCTGGCTGGGATTCGATCCTAGGACCTGCAAACCAAACCGTGCTCCCATGCATTTTCTATTGGAAATGAAAAATTCAGCTTTTGCATTTTTTAAATAATGATATGATTTTTAATTATGGCAGTGGTCCTCAACCCCCAAACCACAGACTGGTGCTAGTCCATGGCTGATGAGTTGGGGGCTGCAAATCACATGCAAAAGCGCTGGAGTCCTATGAGAAAACTGGGCTTCAGCATGAGCTCCCCGAAAGCGGGCGTGTTGTAAAGACCTCACCAATCAGCTGTGCTGTGCCCCGCCCACCTTGTACTGTGAGATAATCCCACCCCTCGTACAGCAGCAGCATGAGAGCTCTATCTGTGTCCATGCTGCTGTCATTACCACCAATGTATAACCCTTCATATCTCCCACACTGATTGTTGTACAAATGTGACATTTTCAGGGTACACAGGGGACCCCAAAAGCTGATAATAAACTTAATTTCAATCCCACTAAATTTAATTTCAATCCCCTAAAAATAACACATTGCCAGATACTGGGTCCCAAACATAAAATCCCAATAAAAATCTTTTCTGATTAAAGTGGACCTAAAAAATTACACCTTTATTTGTACAGACCCCCCAAAAAAAAGAAAGTTCCAGTCTCACTGCGCATGTGTGAAATCGCCATCTTTCTCTTTTCAATGACGGCAAAGTCCTTCCTGTCTGTTCTCGGAGCTCCCAACTTCCCGGGATTGGTGACGTGCAAATCCCAGGAGGCTCTGGGCTCCCATTCAGTTTTTAGTCCCGCTGTGGAAATGACAAAAGGGTAGGGGTTTGCCTCTCTTTTTTTTAAATAAAGGCATTAAATGAAAAAAAAAAAAAAAAACAAAGGGTTATCTACCCTTCTATATAAAGAAAAATTGTGGTGACAGGTTCACTTTAAGTGGGGCTATTTGAAAGCCAGGGTCCCCAAATTGTGTTTGCATTTTAGGAAATCCTGGGAGCCACTTCTATGGGAATGAGCATAAGGGTACTGCCTATTACCTTTGTGCTGTGGTGGGTGCCTCAAAAACAAATTTGCCCGCTCACAAAAATTTAAGGCTGTGTTCAGGTTTCCGGTGAGGTTCTGGTGCGGCGTACCCCTTCCTCATGCCATGGAACCCTGGCTCAGGGGGAACGCTCAGTACTACAACTACACCTAAAATTTTATTGCTGTAGCATCATCACATCACAGCGATAGCACCGGCGGACGTCCTTACACTGCTCTAAAGCTAGTAAGAGTGTGACAGCATGAGCGCAACTAGCGGGAGCACGGGCGGCTCTCCCCACACCGCTTACACAGAAGCTGCTGAGAATGGCGGAGCAATGTATGTAAGGCTTACACTTCTCTGCCATTCCCAGCACCTCTGCCACCTGACAGCACGCCGGCTCTCTTACATTACTCTGCTATTTTCAGCTAGTGTGCTGACATCAGAGGGATCTGCTGGGAATAGTAGAGTAGTTTAAGCTATACATGTTCCGGCCGAAGCAAAATGTTATTCTATGTTATCGGGTCCTACTTTCAGAAAGGTTGGGGAACACTGATTATGGTATTTTCATGGTCAGCATTCACTATTTTAATTTTTTATTCTATTTTATTTAGGGTACTTTACTGTGCATTACCTGTGTCAATCTCTGAGAGATTTAATCACTAGGGGTCACGTAGTATTGCTCAGCAGTAGTGTGGGCCCTACGAAGGGCCAAGGCGCAGAGTCTAAATATCAGCCTGGACTTCTCCAGAGCCTCTAGTGGCGAGAATGTTGCACTACAGACCGATACCAGGTTGCCGTTCTTGGGCACACCAGTATGGGCAGAACAGGGCCAAGTACCGAATCAGCAGACAAAAGCATAGTCTATTATTACCGGGGTTGAGACAGGCAGTAAAGAGGTGAGGTCAGTAACAAAGTCAGAGGTCAAGGACCAAAGGGTGACAATGAGACACAGGTGACACAAGGTCACGGGACATTGAAGGGTGACAGGGGTCACAGGTAGCACTGGAACAAAGGAATTATGACCGATTAGAAAGCCTCTATTTTACCACAACTTTTTGATCTGACCCAAGCAGGATTTTTCATTGGATGTTCCACTACCTAAATGTATTTTGGCATACACACACACACAAGTGAAATCACTAAATGTTCCTTGATACATGTTTTATAATATCTTTAGGAACAATCCTTTTTTCAAATATTTGATTTCTATAAAGCCAAACTAGAATGAAATTTGAATCAGACCACTAATGCTTGGTGACGTATTTTTGACATTTATACTATTGTGTGATTACATATTATAAAGTGCTAATTACTATATATACAGCTTGATCTAAATAAGGTTGCAGTGTTGCAAACAAAAAAAAGTATAAAAACAGTGCAACAAATGTAACAATAAATGAATACATTTTGCGAATCAGTATATTGTAACATAAAAAAGTAGCACTTACCCAAAAGAAGATGGAGTAATAAAGATTCTAATTGACCTGTAATGGACTGTAGATACGCACAGAACAGAGAGCAGGTGTGCGGTAATTAATTGCTATGATCTCACCATTGAGCTTAACAGACCCTCCTTAATCGTGCAGCTGAAATCTAATCGCCTTAATTGGCAGATTCGCGCTCCATATTGCTCATTATTATCAAGGCAGGAATCTGGCTGGCAAGTGAAGGGGAGTGAACGAGCACTTGGCTCCGGCCCGCGGAAATACGCCTCGTATATCCGTGCGAATATTCACGCAGCGAGCTTGCACACACTTGCTTGATAAATCAAGGCCTCTGTCCCTATTGAAAGAGAGGGGCTTTACCCCTAATTTTATTTTAGGTCTGCTTCAACACCCCCCTACACACACCACCATTGGAATAAAAACATGGAAAAATGTGGGTAAGGGTGACCCCACAATTTTTCCTGGGTACAACACGTGCCCCAAATCTTGCAAGATGTCGCTGAGCCGTGCTGCTCCATTATTTTGGGTATTCTGCATTCCCATGATCAAAATAGCCCCCTGTCCAAGCTCTGGGCAACAAAGAAAGTATATTTTATAGAAGCTGTGTTTTTACCCTATGTATTGCAGGGTTTTTACACTGGAAAGGGAAAGATTTCAGGGACCATCTGCATTTATATAAATACTGAAACCATTGGCTATAGGCATAAAGGCTAGTGACTATCATTTCCAAGAATAATGTCAAGAACCTCACATGGTTTGATTTAATGAATATTTGTGTAACACAGGCCTATATACAAAAAAATTCTAAATGCATGATTATAAATAACAAAATGGCGGATCGCGACGGACATTGCCCTTAACAAATATGGCGGCGGAGGAAGTTCGCCACTGACAGCAATTTCCGGTCTCGTGACTCGGCATGTAAACAAAGAAGAAGAATATAAACAGGAGGCTATCGGTGAGCGGCTCCGGTAAGGTTCGCTCTGTTTGGGTTGTCTGCCGGTCTAAAAATCACCATCATTATGTCATTTTTGTCTTATTTTTTCAGCTGGGACGATCCAGTCATGGCACAGCAACGCGGGGTGAACGGGCTCCGGTTTAACCAGGACCAGAGTAAGTGGTGGGACCCTGAGCTTGGGACTGTGCGGTCCTGGTCCTGCTCACTGAGGAACTACAAATCCCAGCATCGTCAAATGTGCTAACTGGCACTGATTCCTAAAAGTAGGGATTTATTGTCTGGAATATAAATTGTACCCCTTGACCCTGATAGGGGCCATTGCTGGGAATACAATGACTGTCTATGGCCACATTATTAAGTGACTGAATCCTATAAATTGCGGCCCACCCAGGACTGGTGGGGGAAATCTGCATTTTACTCATATGTAATTTACAAAGACTCAAAGGTGCAAGGTGCCCCCACCCCTTTGTATTGGTGACCATTGTAGTGCCCCCGTAGATTAGCGGTCAACATAGAGCCCTCTTACACTGGTGGGCAGAATAGTTTTCCTTACATTGTTGATGAAAAATAAACCGTTCTGATTTTTGGTCCATTTAGAACCCTCCTTATATTAGTGGTCAGTGGTGTCTCCCTATACATAGATGGTCAGTATAGATCCCTCTTATGTTCGTGGCCAGTGCTTTTTTCAATACAGAAAGTTTTTAAAGCTTGCTGGTAAGAAGCTGTAGGCGGGTGCCAGCCCCTGTATTGTGACCCAACTCTTCAGTAACCACCCAAATACACCCAGGTGGTCACTGAAAAGTGCGGAGTGGTGCACCCTAAAAAGGGCTGGGGAGAATACTGCAGTGCAAACCCTTTTATATTGGTGGTCAGAGGTTTTCCTCCCACACATTGGTCAGAGTAGTTTTACAATGTTTATCAGTATAGATCCCTCTTACATTGGTGGGCAATATTTGTAGTGCCCCCTTCATTGGTGGTCAGTATAGTTCCCTTATATATTGGTGGTCATTGTAGGGCCCTGGTATATTGATGGTCAGTATAGTTACCCTACACACATTAGTGGTCAGAGTAGATCCCTCTTACCTTGGGGGTCGGGGTAGATGCCTCTTAGCCTGGGGGGTCGGGGTATTGCCCTGTAACACTGGTGTTTAGTTTGCCTCCCATATCAGTAATCTAGTTGTCAGTGGTCCCCCCCTACACACACATTGTAGGTCAGGGTAGTGACCTTTTCATATTGATGGTCCTTGTGATGCCCCCTTATATTAGTGCTCAGTACACAGCCCCCTTACATTGGTGGTCAGTATACAGCTCCCTATATTAGTGCTTAGTGTGGAGCCCCCTATGGTGATAATCAATGTAATGCCCTCTTACATTTTTGGCCACTGTTGGTCCTCTTAGTTTGGTAGTCAATGCAGGCTTTTTAATATTTGTAGTCAGTGTAGTGCCCCTGTATATTGATGGTCCTTGTAATGCCCTCCTGCAGTGGTGGTGACATGAGATATACCCACCTACATTGCATTGGTAAATTCCATGTCAATCAGTCCACTTTGTCATTAGGTAGGTTTGGCCAAGATGTGTAACGGATATAATTCAATGCCTGATCCACAAATAAAAGGCTAGATGGGGCAAGCATTTCATAAACTCTTTATAATAAAATTAAAAAATAGGTAATATTTAGAAAATTGGCCCACCAGGTAACTCATTACTGCTGCCAAAGCTACGGACAGCCATTACTGGCAGAGATATTGACATATGTATAGCACTACTCAAACAATTGTGTTGTAACTAAGTTTAGATGATTGTTTGTGATTTAGGCTGCTTCTGCTGTGCGATGGAGACCGGTGTAAGAATCTTCAACATCGAGCCACTGATGGAGAAAGGACACCTTGGTAAGAATTACGATTTCAGATTTGTGGCCCCAAACATTTTATTCAATCCTTGACAATTGTGCTCTTTCCTTTAGACCAGGAGCAGGTGGGGAGCGTTGGTCAGGTGGAGATGTTACACCGGTGTAATCTGCTGGCTCTGGTGGGGGGTGGCAGCAATCCCAAATTCTCTGATATATCAGGTATAGTGATTTTCTGCTTGTTTTTTTTTTTTTTTACACATATTTTGTTTTCATGAAATGATTGGGATTTATATTCTTTTATATTTTAGTTCTCATCTGGGATGATTCAAGAGACGGAAAAGATAGGCTGGTTCTGGAATTTACATTCACCAAACCAGTGCTGAGTGTACGCCTGAGATCTGACAAGTGAGTCCCAAAATCCTCCTTTCACACTGCCAAATAAGAATCAGAGGGTGGTGTTTAGAATGTGACCCTGTTTATAAAAACCTTCCTATTTTCCTGTTCTGTGTGACATTTGGACTCTACATTCTGAACTTTTTCAGATATATAAAACGTCTTCTCTGAAAAATATTTAGGCAGCCATTGCTGATATTTACTTGTTTGTTGGCCGTCAGCCTGGAGTTTTGGTTGGTTTTGTCAACGACTTGCAATAAGTGTGCAGATCAGGAGTTCTGACTTTGCTGGTCACATACTTGAGCTAAGTCCTGAAAGTTTTAAAGCCACAGATATGGCTACAAGGCAACTATCATTTTTCAGAAGGTGACCAGCAATGGCTGTCTACACATTACTCTCAGTACATGTGCCTTATTGCCATAAATGTCTAGAGGGAGGGTGCTTGGAGGAGGAAATCATAGGAATTGCTTGGGCCAGGACTTGCATACAACTGTTCACAGGACAGGAGAAATTGAAAGGGGGAGGGGCCCAAATGCCAGACACATGTTGACCTTCCTGAGCAAAACCATTTTTAAGCAGAAAGATGTTGCCCATCAAAATGAGGGCATCTAGTGGCTTGGAAAACCTATGGCTTTGAACATGCATTTTTCAGCAGTGGGCTATTCATGACTGTTTTTGTCTTATGGAATTCTGCTCTACATCTCTAAATAAATGTGTATTTTATTGCAGGATTGTGATCATACTGAAGAACCGGATTTATGTCTATTCATTCCCAGACAATCCAACAAAACTGTTTGAATTTGATACCAGGGACAACCCTAAAGGTAACAAGCTGAGTACTGATTGTACAAAGCACATCTTATATGACAATCTCACTCTGTTCATTAAACTGATTTGGTAGTTTTGTGAATTTCCCAGGTCTTTGTGACCTCTGCCCCAGCATGGAGAAGCAGTTGCTGGTCTTTCCTGGTCACAAGTGTGGCAGCTTGCAGCTAGTGGTAAGTGATACATCTCGGTCTCCAAATTTCTGATATTGTAAAGTGCAACCTCAGAGCTGAGCCCAGTAGTCCTCTGTTCATTAGGTATGGATGTAGCACATATTTAGGCAAGGAATGTCTTGTTAGTATATTTCATTAAAAAATTCTTACCATTGTGACTCTCAATGGTTAGATTCATCAACACCTATTATAAACAGATCAGCTAAAACTTTAAAACCACTGACAGGTTTTTAAGTATTCACTTGAATACAATTGGTTGTCAGGTTACAATAACCCCTGTCAAGGGTTGGCATGCAAGTACACAAAGGGTTGGCATGCAAGTAAACAATAGGTCATAGACACATGGGGGAATGGGTGGGGGTGCTACTGTAGCACAAATTGCTGAAAAACATAATGCTAGTCATAGGAGTAGTCAGAACACAAAGTGCTTTGCAGGTTGCTGCATATGGAACTGTATACCCACAGTGTGCCCAAGCCAAGCCCTGGTCACCACTGTATTAATGTATTGGTCTGCTCACATCCACGTATTAGCAATCAGACTTTTTTTTATTCTTTTCATTTAGGATCTTTGCAATGCCAAACCTAGCAGTTCATCAGCTCCGTTTACGATAAATGCTCATCAGAGTGAACTGGGCTGCCTGGTCGTCAACCAGCAAGGCACTCTTGTGGCCTCGGCTTCACGAAAAGGCACTTTAATACGGCTGTTTGACACTCAGACACGGGAGCAGCTGGTAGAATTAAGACGTGGCACAGACCCTGCCACATTATACTGGTAAGTGTTGTATATATCAAAAAGGAAATTTTAGAGCACTCTTTTATTAGTATTTTATACACCGGAAAAAGCCATGTGTCCCTCTACTGCTGCGGTTTCTAAATGTGGTGGGCTGGTAATCAAGCATCTATGCATGGCCGGACCCTTGTGCTGGCATCATCTGCAGGCTCTCTTCTGTGTACTGAGTACCCCAGCACTGTTCATTCAATAGAAAGTGTACACATCATGCAGAGAGTGAACTGAAATTTGACCATACCTGCTATGCATGGAAGAGGAGGGAAGACTTGGGACCTGAATGCCACATGACTGCAGATGTTGAAAAGTAAAAGGAATGTTTCGGTAGGGCCCCTTTCCTTCCTTACCATTTTCTAGAGTTTGTTGGGTTGATCCCAGCAGCCATTTTTTTCTTTACCCATGAACGCATGCTTCTTTTTTTCGGGGGTCACCCAGGGGATTAGGCAGGGTTGTAATATGGTGTGAGGCTATGTAATTGCAATCCAGAATCCTTAGGTAAATTTACCTATAATCCACTAATGGTGAAAAAAATAAAGGAATCTGAATGGTTGAGTGTGAAGATAGCTCTTGCAGTGCTAATTTTCGATTGATGTCTGTGACTGCTAATACATTGGTTTATAGTTGCATTCTTGTAGTAAACAATTAACAGTTTTTTTTTTCAGTATAAATTTCAGTCATGACAGCTCCTTCCTGTGCAGTTCCAGTGATAAGGGCACGGTGCATATCTTCGCTCTGAAGGACACAAAGCTTAACCGCCGGTCTGCGTATGTATCATATATCACAAGGAATCTCCCAGCATTGCCTTACTTTTTGACTTTGGGATGTCATGTGACCAAATGCAAAGAGCTTCAATGAAGGATGTAAATCTGTACCTATTGTTAAAGGGCCAATTTTGGTAGTTATCCATTTTCTCCCCACCACTTCCAGGGTAAATATTCCCAGTCTAAATTTTAGGGGGTCGAGCTTAATCCCAAAGTATTCAGCAGCCCCACCTGATAAACGCGTTACATATTGAATCCATCAGTTTTCTTTCCCATTGGCATACCATAAAAATGTGTCTACTTTTTATTCCAAAGATACAGAAGACTAGAATAGGTAGTTACCCCACAGTGATATAATGATGGTGGCATAAGCTTGCACTGTTGGTATTGGCTTTGTATGCTCTATGTCAAATCTATGTACCACACCCCCAATGCAAACCATACCTCAGGGGACTGATAGCCATTGCCTGGGTTGTACTTCTGGGATTTCTGCAGGGATCTGAGTGGCCGGTAGATATCGGTAGTCTTCTGATTTGACACTTGAGTACATTAAAGCATATCTAAACTGCATTCTAGATTTAGAGATGTAGTAGTAGACATGACAATACAAGTAGACATGACTCCTGTCCTGAATAAAGTTTTGGATACAAATGAATGGTCCACTTCAGCCTCCACCCCGATCCCTTCATACAAAAAAAAAAAAAAGAAAAGCGGAACCACGGTCCAGCTTCTGGTGTTTTTCAGGACAACTGGAGTTGACTGTAGCACAAAATCTGCTCATTAGCCATCTGTCAGTCTTGTGGATCACCTGACTGTACATGTAAAACACAAACTGGAACCTACAATTGCACAATACGCACTTCTTGATATATTGGTTCTAATTAGATTTCTTTTTTTTTTTTTGTCTCAGCTTGGCCCGTGTTGGTAAAGTGGGTCCTATGATCGGCCAGTACGTCGATTCACAATGGAGTTTAGCCAGTTTCACGGTACCTGCGGAATCCGCCTGCATCTGTGCCTTCGGGAAGAACACCTCCAAAAATGTCAACTCTGTGATAGGTAAGGAGAGTTTATCTCCTCTTTAGTTTGACTGAATATGAAGGTTGGCAACAATTGGAAAAAAGATTAACTAGTCAGAAAACACTTAGCATGTCTGTTTCCCTGGAGCAGGGCTGAGCAGAACTTAGTGTGTACTGTTTTGACTATGGATTTTGTGAAGCACTGTGCAGTGTTCTACCCAGCCCCTTCTAGCCGGATGCACCACCTGGCACTTTTCTGCTATCACACGGCTGTTTTTGGGTGGTTGCTGATGAATTGGGTCACAACACAGCAGCAGTCACCCACCTACCATTTCTTCCCACCCATCTTAAAAAAATTCTGGGTTCAACACTGGCTGCGTAATGTGTCAGCGCTATAAAAATAGAAGTTAATAATAATTTTAGTTACCTGCTCTATTTCCAGTGATGTTGCCTATAATAATGATAGGCCATTAGTAACCCCTTCTAACTAGATGGGAAAAGTTTACCCTGCAAGTTTACTTTTGCTGCCTATGTCCAGTTGGGGAGGTTTTTCCTTACTTCCTGACCTGCGGACACAATATGATCCCTCATAGCCATTTGTCCATGGAGCACAAGCCTATATTAGAAGATTACCATTTATGCCTGGTGACAATGGTTGGATCAGTGTTTCTTAACCAGGGTTCCTCTATCAATGAGAAAGTTGTGCTTCTCCAGTCAATTTAAGTGACTCCAATGATCTTTTTTGTAGGGGTGACATTCTTTCCAATGGTCTGCAGTGTAAGAGGAATTCTTCCCACTGACCAAAATAATGTACTGTGATCTGTGGATATAGTAATTAGAAGGGGTTGCCTGTAGACTTAAAGGTTATTTCAAGGGTTCCCCAATGTTAAAGTCTGCAGCATGTATTAATGGTTCCCCAGAGAGCTTTACGCACACCCTACTACATAGTGTGGCTCCAGGAAAAGGGAAAGTGAAGTTATGGCTGCAATGTAGCTTTAGAACCAGCATTGGGCCTAAATAAATGTACAGAAAGGGGCATATTTTTGATAGGATGGAGTTATCTATAAAGTTGAGAGTTATAGCTGAACCTATATTTGTGCCATCATCAAAACTCATGCTCTCTGCTGATGTCTGTCTGATACCTCTGTAGAAGGACCACTGCTTCCATAGAGAGAACAATAAGAAGTGTTTTTCTCTGCAGCATAGTGACAGGGCACAGATATTTCTGTTATTGCTTCTCCTAATTTCATTAAATAAGACTTTGCACCGATTTTTATGTACTTGAAACTTATAAGATTTAGGCTAAACCTTCAGTCGAACTTTGAATGCCAATTGTACATGTCTGTGCCAGAGATTTAATCATTGTCTCTTTCACAGCCGTCTGTGTGGATGGGACATTTCACAAGTACGTTTTCACCCCAGAAGGGAACTGTAACCGCGAGGCCTTTGACGTGTATTTGGATATCTGTGATGATGAAATTTTTTAATCCAGCAATGACAACAGGAGGCCGAGAGACAAATCCACCATGGGAGTGCTCTATATAGACATTGGACATGAATGCTGTTTTATGAAGTATTATTGTAAATAGACTGTATCTGACTATATGTATATTTCTGAATTTGAATGACAAATTAGGAAAAATTGACAATGGATAGAATATTATGCCATATTGCAATGTATTTAAGGTTAAAAAAAAAATTATTCCCTTACTCGATCAAGAAGGGCCAACTGTGCCCAATTGAAACATCGCTACAGGAATGGTATTGCTTGCCAAAGTTACTGTGCCGCTGCAATGCCTGCTCTCCTTAATTCCCTTTGCATTGACTGTGTTAGGTGTGAAGTTTGAGTCTTCCAAACTTTCCTTGGATGATCATTCATGAATGAATCATTAAATTGGCCTTTCAACCTTCAATTCAGTGTTGTATAGGCTCTTTTATTTCTGATTTTACTGCACACTGTGACTTTTACACAATGTACATTAGAAGCTGCCCAGGATTTATGTTGGGAGTTACCTAGAGCAGTCTCCATACAAAATCACCTACTGAGGACTGCCCACTTGGAGCACCACCGACAATTACCCCTAAGCCATCCCGCTGCTTGCATGAGAGCTGGGGGCTCTTGAAAGAAGTACTGAAGCAGAGTGATGTTTCCAGAGTGAAGCCCCTTGCAAGCCTGTTCCACTATTCATGATATACCTGCTTTCCAGAGACTCCAGGATCTGTCACTGCACCGGAACCAGTGGCAACATACCTGCCCTTATCTACCTCCTGCATGGGCAGCAATGGTTGGCTCAGTGGCTAGCACTTTGACCTTGGCAGCATTGGGTCCCAGACTTGAATCCTAGCCAGGACACCATCTGCATGGAGGTTGCAGGTTCTTCCAGAATTTGTGTGGGTTTTCTCCTACATTTCAAAAACATGCAGTTAGGTTAATTGGCTGACCCTCAAAACTGACCTGCAATTGTGTTAATGACATTAGATTGTGAGCTCCCTTTAAGGGAGTCACATGAGTATATACTTTGTAATTATCAAGATCCTGTGGGAGTTTAATCTTGTGGGATGTTTTCAACTGCCATGGGATCTTGATAATTCCTCTAGCACCGTCTGACAGCAATCAGCAGACTGAACTATACACAAATGAGAAATCAAGGATGGATAAGGGTAAGCTTGGACGCAGCATTTGTTTTTTTTTTTTCGGATTTGC
Organism: Pyxicephalus adspersus; assembly: GCF_032062135.1. Taxonomy (NCBI): domain Eukaryota; kingdom Metazoa; phylum Chordata; class Amphibia; order Anura; family Pyxicephalidae; genus Pyxicephalus; species Pyxicephalus adspersus. The sequence goes on along the minus strand of NC_092871.1, from coordinate 81,960,015 downwards.
TGCGCTGCTGGCTCTCCTCTACAATCTCCAAAAGTACCAACCAATATGCTTTGCAATTCTTTAGTTTTTGAAACTTAAATGGCAGGAGTCTTTTTCAAACAAACTTTGTAGAGAGATTTTTTTCATGTATTTCTGATTTAGAATCTTTTATACATTTGGATTGCTATAAACTAAAGCTCAACTCCTATTCCTAGGTTACACTTTCATAACCATTCCTGAATGATACTCAGAACACTTCACCTTTGGAGCCCTTGACCTCCTTGTTTGAGAGACCCCAATCAATAGAAATGTATTGTAAGTCTCTTTAACCTATCTCCCTATGGAGATCCTAGATAGTTGTACTATGAATGTATATAGCCATGAACATTTCTTTTGATCTTTATAGGATATCCCTCAAAAGAAGCGAGTGTCATATTATTATTTATTGTTAAATATATCGCTAATGATCAAACTCCCAGGCTTATCACCATCAATTTTGAATAATCCTTTATAAAAAAAACATTTGCTGGTGTCATTTTTCACTTGGGGATACTCCGACTTGCTGGGAGACTTCAAAGGAGAGTAAAATTTGTGGATGTGAGTTTGCTTCCTTTCATTCAGACATCAATGAACATTCACTCACTGTACATTAGTTTGTAAAACTAAATCCACCTTTTCCCCATTGAGGGTGCTATTCTGAGCTCAACAATATTTTCCTGGTTTTAAGAAGGTTCATGTTGCTGAAAACTCCATGTATGCACTACATCTACCAGTTGCTGAATTGTAAAGCACAATGTAAGTGCAAGCTTACAGTACTTAATACACTAAAAGTTTGTTATTTGATTTGGAAACTATTTTCTTTCTGGTGCATGTTAAGTATATTCAGGAGATACTAATATATCTTTGCTAAAAAAAATCTTACTTTATTCACCTATGAATAATATAGTGCTACATATTCACTGCTTTCTGCAGTTTGTTTTTTTGCTTAACTGATATATTTACATGCATTTTCTGTATATACTTTTACAGTGGTCTATTGCTTTTCTCTGTATCCCCTGAGAAAGCCCATGAGGGCGAAAAACGTTGGGACAGGAGACTTTGCACTGTAACAAACAACTATTATATGAACCATCTGCTTTTAAGGTGTATCTGTATATGCATATATGCTCAGACACAACTGAACTTTTTAATGTTTGCAATAGTTGATTTTAGAATACTATAATAAAGTTTGCATTTTTACAAAACTATTCTCTTTAATGCCACTTCAAAAGCCTTCTATTCCTTCCCATTCTCTCCTCCTTGTCAGCATCCTCCAAATCTAGGCAGGGCACTCTGCACATTTCTTGAGCCCCCTTGTACCCCTTCCTCCTCTCTCTCTCTCTGCATTCATTTATGAACTTTGTAAAGCGCTGCATAATATGTGGGCCCTATATAAATACAAGTTAATATTCATTTCTAGTACCTGCCCTGATCTACCTCCTGCACGGTTCTGTTTTCAGTGATGTTGCATATAATAATGATGGGCCAATATTAACCCTTCCCAACCAGTAATGTTTGAGAAAATGTTACCTAGCAAATTAAATTTTTGCTGCTTATGTCCAGTTGGGGAGGTTTTTTTTCACTTCCTGTCCTGTAGACACAATAAGATCCTCTCGTAGCCATTTGTCCATAAAACACATGCCCCTATTACAAGATTACACTTCATGGATGTTGATAATGGCTGGATCAGTGATTCTCAACCAGGGTTCTTCCAGAGGTTGATGGGAGTTCTTTAGGCATATTGTCACGTGATTTTAACTGACACCAATGATCTTTTTGACTATCTGTAAGGATGTCATTCTTCCCACTAGCCATTAAGTAAGAGACATTCATCTTAGAGACCAGCAAACTAATGTAAAATTATAGAAGGGGTTCAACAAGACCTGAAAGTTATTTCAAGGGTTCCCCCCATTTTAAAAATGTTGGGAAACTCAAGCCCAGCCACTCTTAGCCGGGCACACCACCAGCTGTTTTTGGGTGGTTACTGAAAAGTTGGATCACAATACAGGGGCTGCCACCTGCCAAAATTTCTTTCCACCGAGTAAAAAAAAAAATGTGTTAAACATTGCACTCAATTTACACAAATTTGCATTTCTGGGACAGGATGTTGAAAAAAAAAATCTCTTCCCTTAACCCTTCCAAAAAAAAAAAAAAGGGTACCCTGATAACTTCACTTCCAGGGAGGGGCAGGACTGAGAGCCAATCAGGTGTGCTGAATGTAAATATACTGACATATGACATGCAGAAAGGGCAGCATTAAAAGAGAGTGACTATCAATCTCCTGCTGGTCACTAGCCAATAACCATTTTCTAAACAAGGTATAGTTTATGGATATATTTATATTATATAAAACTGTCCAATAGAAAATAAAATAGGGAGAACTATAAATTGCAGTCCATAAAAGTGTGTTCAGGTCAGTCCCACCTCCAATTGCAAGAAGCGCTTTATTGGAATCTCTCCTCACATAATCCAGCAGGAGTATAGCAGCAGTCTTTATATGAAGTGGCTGTCATGAATCTGATAGCGCGGGCCCAAATCTGTCCATCGTCCTAACCACAAGTGAGAGATGTTCCAGGAAGGAGCCGACAGATACGCGAAGGATCCGAGCTTCATCAGCTTGCCAGTGCCTGTGCAGAGAGGGGAAATGATGGGATCATGTGTACCAGAGAAAAAGAAATCACAGTATATGTAGGTGTAGGTGGCTGCAGGACAGTCAGTAATAGGACATTAAATATTATAATGCAATATACAAGTCCTTAGAAGTGCTGGCTGCATTAGTTTTCAACAGAGCAGCATGGGAGTGACAAAAGATGAAGCCATGCTGCAGCAAAGAAAGTAAGCAAAGTAAAAGACAAAGGACATATTAAGTTAAACTTAAATGGAATTCAACAAATAAGAGCAGATCTCTGGCAAGTATTAGGGTCCTTCCCACTCCTTATTAACCCATCCTACACCTTTTTTCCTATAAGTGAACATATACATCCCAAAATCCATCATCCCATCTTTGCCATTTTTACTTACATCGGACGGTAGATGTGTGCATGCTGGAGATCCCCTGTCACAGCTACAGTCTTCACTTCAAGAACCTGAAAGGACCCTGCAACTGTGCAGCCAATAGGAAGTCTCCACATAGGTAGTGACCTGAAGCACCCATCCTTCTTTTAAAAAAAGCTGGAAGACTGTAATTTGGAGTGTCATGTGACCAAGGCTTGGCATTCAGTTAGAGGACTTTAATACTTGCACGCAGATCGGCTTTAACACCATCAGACTTTTGTTTTTAATTAGAAAAAAACAAACGTTTGGAAACCCAATGCAACCAATCAGAAATTATCTTTCTAGGAAACCGCAGAACACATATGCCTATGTGCCGGACATGATAATAATGACCCACCACCACTCCCAAATATGGTAACAGGTGACTGGTGAGGGCACCGGCACATTCCCGCTACTTACACACTCAGAACATTGTCTTGAACACTCAGGGTCCTGCTCACTCCTCCTTTCCTCGGCTCGGCATCGGGGCTCAGGGAATTGTGGGCAATCTGAGCTTCTGTAGAGCAAGGGAATGGCACGTCCAGCTGGCTTCACTCTTTGTTATGGAAAATAAAGTTGACTTTTTCCCCGCACTGCATATTTATCAGGCCTTGACCTTGGGAATGATCATAGTGAGCCCTGCACATTATGGCAATCAAAGGGTTAGAAGTAACAGCCATCATGCTTTGGAGCACTGATCGGGGCAACAATATCAGGATTTTCCCTTTACTTCCCCAAGATACGCCCCTGTTGACCCCTCCAATACACCCCCCAGCTATACACCCCCCCTGCTCTTCCCTCCAATACACCCCACAGCTTTACATCCCCCCACT
>NC_092871.1:81955033-81955848 GCF_032062135.1 Pyxicephalus adspersus | reverse complement strand
CCCCAGAGACCCCCCAAATCTTTAATAGAGAGAACCTATCACTAGACAAAAAAAGGGGCTCATCAGCCCACCATGTGATTCGCCAATATAATGTAACTTAGTAACAGACCTAAACAAATAATTTCATACCAAGCCAGGCTTACACCACGTGCATGCAGCAAATATAAACAAGCAGGAAGCCCCAATGACATAAAATGACCGAACAAGCAGAGGACGGCCTCTGATATGGCATCGCCTCTCCCCCATCGCTCACACGCAGCAGATTCTATTTCTTTGCTTACAATAAAAAGGATACAAATGCAGTGGGAGAGCCTCCATCTTTTATCGGTGGCGGATAATTCCAATCCAGTAGAAAGACCAGGAAGCAAGGGCGACTAGAGAACCGGAAGTGACGACACACTAACCCGGAAAGGGGCGGGACCTCAATGACCGAACTTAAAGCCCGGGAATCCTGGAGGGAAGAGACAGGTGATGGGGTGCACTCCCATTGTTGTAAGGTGACAAGGGGGTACAGGAGGGGAGAGAGGTGATGGGGTGCACTCCTATTGTTGTGAGCTAATATGGGGGTACAGGAGGGGGTGAGACAGGTGATGGGGTGCACTTTTATTGTGAGGTAATATGGGGGTACAAGAGGGGTGAGACAAGTAATATGGGGGGTACAGGAGGGGTGAGACAGGTGATGGGGTGCACTTTTATTGTGAGGTAATATGGGGGTACAAGAGGGGTGAGACAGGTAATATGGGGGGTACAGGAGGGGTGAGACAGGTGATGGGGTGCACTTTTATTGTGAGGTAATATGGGGGTATAGGAGGGGG
>NC_092871.1:81946328-81954624 GCF_032062135.1 Pyxicephalus adspersus | reverse complement strand
ATTGGGTGCACTTTATTTGTGAGGCAATATGGGGGTACAGGAGGGGGGAGAGTCAGGTGATGGGGTGCACTCATATTGTTGTGAGCTATTATGGGGGTACAGGAGGGGTGACAAAGGTGATGGGGGGCACTCCTGTTAGGTGACATGGGGGTACAGAAGGGGGATTCCATGAGCAACTACTGTATATTCTATAGTTATCTTGAATTATAGGTTAATATGTTCCTATTTGTATACCTTTATTTTTTGCTACATTTTAAAACTAATTGGACAGCAATTGGGATTTTGATTTTGTTTCCTCCAAGTAATACCAAGAATGTTTGGCACTGAAAGCTATGATTCCACAGATCAGTATTCTTGTTATTTTATTCTCTTTTATTCTAGATATTCAATAAAGCAGATATACATACATTGAATATTTTTAAAATGTTTGTGCCACATAATAAAGGACTATTTTATATGGACAGCAATGCATAGTCTTATTTACTTCATGCTTCGTTCATTACTTATTTACTGCAATACATTTTCTGTGTTTTTGTGTTTCAAGAATTCCAGTATTTCATGTACACACATGTAACGTGAGAAAAGCAAAGTTCTCAGGTTTTATCACAGTATGCAAAAATTTACAGATCATGAGATCCCTTTTGAGCTGGTATTCTTTATGCTTCTCTAGTCCTGCCTGTAGTAATTGTCTGCTCACTCGCTAAGGTAATGCGGCTCGGGCATGTACTCCAGCTCTCTGGAGTCAAGCAGGGCCCCCGATTGTAGCTCTATGGTTCTCTGAAATTAATGACCTCTTATCAATAGAAAAAATGACTGCTACATTAAGAGGTACCGAGGAAAAGGTGGATCAAAGATGGTATTAATGGTCGTGCTTTTGATATTCCGCAGAATACCGGTCTTTGCTTTTAGTTAGATTGCTCTCTCAATCCCCCACCCCTCACTTTCTCTTTCCTCCTTTGTCTCATTCCCCTGTATCTCCTATTCTTTTCTCGGTATATATACACTAGACCACTGAATTAGCAGATGGTTTCCTAGCCTTTTACCAAACCAGACACTTTACAGTTATCCTTATACTTGACCTGACCACTAGGAGAATGGGAGGGCCTTTAACAGGATGTGAATTGGCTTATTGGCTGGTAAAGGCCCTTGCCATTCTCCTAGTGGTTAAGTCAAATATAAGGATAGGAAACAGTTTGGTAATTTGTGACAAAGCTAATTCCCATTCTGTAAAAGGTACCCAGCATTTCTCTAGTAGTCAAATCCAGAATTAGGATCCTGGTACATGGACCTTATAATGCCTCTTAGTGGTCAGGTACCAATATTGGACCTGACTAGTGGGGAATGCTGAGGTCTTTCAGTGGCATCGGAATTAGCCTTATCGCGCAGGCCTATTTTCTATTTCTATTATCGGACCTGAACACTGGGAGGCATCATAAGGACCTGCTGGACCTGAACACTAAGGTAATGAGGTCCTTGTACTGGATTGGGAATTGTCCTTGTTATTTATTGGGCTTTTTCCTATTCTTATACCAGACTTGACCCCTAGGTGGCATCACAGGGTTCTTGTACTGGATGGAAATTAGCCTTGCCATATATGAGGTCTTTTAACTATCCTTATACCGGACCTGACCACTAAAATAATGATGAGGTCCTTGTTTTGGATAGTAATTAGCCCTGTTGTAAATGAGTGGGCTATTTCTTATCCAAGTACTGGACCCGTCCATTAAAAAATGATGAGGTTCTTGCACTGGATTGGAATTAGCCTGGTCATATTTGGGAGGGCTATTTCTTACCTTTTATCAGATCTTTCCACTAGGGGGATCAAAGGGTCTTTTTACTGGATGGGAAATAGCCTAGTCATATGTGAGAGGGCTGTTTCCTACCCTTTTACCAGACCTAATCACTAGAGGGCATAAAAGGGTTCTTGTGCTGGAAAGGAATTACCCTGCTCATGTATGACCAGGTCAATTCTTATCCAAATACTGGACCTGACCACTAGTGGGCATCATAAGGCTTGTACTGGATGGGAATTAGCCATGTCCTATATGAGTGATCTATTTCATATACTGAGCCTGACCACTAGGGAGGCATGAAAAGGTCCTTGTACTGGACTGGAATTACTCTGGAAATATGAGTGAGCTATTTCCTATCCAAATAATTGACCTGAACACTAGGGGGCATCATAAGGTCCTTGCACTGGATGGTATTTAGCCTGGTCATATATGAGTGAGCTATTTCATATACCGGAACTGACCACTAGGGGGCATCATAAGGTCCTTGTACTGGATGGGAATTACCCTGATCATACGAGTGAGCCATTTCCTATCCTTATACTGGACCTGACTACTAGGGGGCATCAAAAAGTCCTTGTACTAATTAGGCAATAACTTCACACCGAGCAGGCCATTTCCCATCCTCTAGAGCAGGGGTGCCAAACTCAAACATATAAGGGGCCAAAATCAAAAACACATGGGCCGAATTGTTTATGAAAATATTACCATTTATTGAACAATCTCAAACTGACAATGTTTCAACCAGAAATGTGAACACATAATGTGCAACAACCTTTTCCCTTAATAAACTAAATAAAAATATATACAAAAATATTTTCTTCTATTGATAAAGGCTATTATGTATGATTATATGTGTTAACATGGTTCAGATGCTAATAAGTAAACTGCAATATATAGGAGCCCTCCTTCGTGCCTGACCTCCCACTTGCATAAATTCATAAGCTCCAGTACATTGGGAATGCAAATCCAAATTGTAGCAGGTCAAATGCACACAACAATTATTTGTAAATGATATCTAATGTCATACTTACCCCTTCCTCACTAAAGTACAGGCATCTCTCTCCTGAGCATGTGGGCAGTTCTGACACCTGGTGTGCCTGCTCTTCCAAGTTTTATCAGTTTCGCCCAACCTGCTGGCCAATCAGGAAGTAGCTTTCTAATCACCCCTGGCTATTTAGCTAGCTCAGACACAGCACTCGGCATTTGTTCATGCAATGTGTCTCCACTAGCACTGAGCACTTTCTGTACACCTGTTGTTTAATTCAGAGTTTCCCCTGTCCAGCTCCTATGTTAACCCCTATTGCCCAGTCTGGTGTTTCCCAGCCTATTCCCCTGTGCTGTTCCAGTGTTCCTCTCTATCTGTGGATATTCCTGTGTCTGCGGTGTCACTGGTCTCTATTTCCCGGATCCCAGGTATTTGTCCCCTGGCGTGTGACCTAACCTCTCTTGATTGCTGCCTGCACTGACCCCAGCCTTCGACTATTCCTCAGCTTTGTGATTTGTACCGTGTCCACCCTTGTCCCTGGTGTGCCCAAGAACTGCAACCTGGCGCTAACCAGCAGCGCACATCCTCACCACTAGAGGCTCTGGAGAAGACCTGGTTACTGCTTAGACTCTGCGCCTTGGCCCTTCTCCGGGCTCACACCACTTCTGTGTGAACCTTAGCGTCCCCTAGTTGGCCTGTCTCCCCAAGCTTCAAATATAAATTGTCCCACGCCAAATCGATCGATACAACCTAACCTTTTCTTGATCTTATTGAGATGACACAACAAATGTTAATAGCAAAGACAATATCAGACCCTCCCTATCTAAGATTAACATCATTACTTGCACATTCCCGCAATTGGGGGGTTCTGATCATTGCCACCAAATCTGAAACACCTGGTTCTAATGGTGGCAAATATAAAGGTGTACTTACTTTTTCATGTTGATGATAATGAATACAGCATGGCAATAGTAGTTTTTATTTGTATATAAATTTTATCTATAGGTATTGTTTAAATGAAGATCAATGTGTGCCTGGTTTTGAGAGTCAACAGTATTCATGGTGTGTCCTTACATTTTTACATGACTGTATATATTGCACATGAAGGTGCCTGTAAAAGATGAGGCTGGTTCCATTCGTCTTACAATAGGGTCAGACATGGGGGGTTGGTGTTGGATCTCCTATAAAGTGCACCCAGTCCCAATCTTCCAACTCCACAACTGCCATTGTTGGTATTATAGTTTAATTACCACTGCACATCATGATGCACAATGCTTTCTAGCAGAGGTGGGGATTGGACACTAGGCACTGCAGACCCCTTAGGTTGCTATTTGGATACATACGAGGGGGTGCTGAGAAGTTCCTGGCTTTGCCCCCTTCCAGATGAAATAGAAAAATAAGTTTGGGGCATATGACAGCCTAATATCTTAGTATGTAACTGTGCAAATATCAGGTCTTTGTGATTCTTAAAACTGTTTTTTCTTTTATTGAGAAGCTGTGATGGCAGAGGCAAGTTTCACATTGTTGGAGTTACGGGCCGTCATGAAGTTTTTGTTTCTCCAGGGAAAGTCAGCAAAGGACATTCACACTGAGATGTCACAAACACTGGGGGAGAAGTGTCCTTCCTACAGCACTAGACCGGACATTTCTCCGTTGAAGATGGGCCCTGCAGTGGGCACCCCCAAACCTCAACTGACCCGGCAACCTGCGATGTCCATGAGCTGAATATTGAGGACCAGCGAATCTCCGCTAAAAGATAGCCCAGACACTTGACATCCCACGAAAGTGTGTTGGGTTTATCACCACTATCCTAGACATGTGCAAGCTTTCAGCCAAGTGGGTGTCGAAATGTTTGAACAGTGATCAGAAGAAGGAACGAGTTGAAGCATCCAAACCTGTTTTGGCCCATTTTGAAGCTGCACAGGACTTTTTGGCTAGGTTAGTGACGGAGGATGAAACCTGGCTCCACATCCTGAAACCAAGGAACAGTCAAAGGAAGTTCCGAATCTAAAAATCGGCCAAAATAGTCATGGCAACCGTTTTCTGGGACAAAGAAGGTATTCTGTTGGTAGACTACCTACCTCAGGGCTCTAGTATCACCGGACAGTATTACGCTAACCTCCTGGACCAGCTGAAGGAGGCAGTTAAGACGAAACGCTGTGGAAAGTTTACCAAAGGGATCCTTTTTTTGCAGGACAATGCACCATAGCACACATCCAACATTGTGACTGCCAAATTGAACACCCTGGGTTTCCAATTGGTCCACCATCCCTCTACTCACCTGACCTGGCCCCTTCGGACTATTATCTGTTCCCGAATTTGAAGAAACACCTGAAGGGTCAAAGTTTTCAGGACATTTCTGACGTCAAAGATGCTGCTGGGAGCTGGTTTGCGGCCCAACCAAAGGACTTTTATTTGAACGGTCTAGAAAATCTGCAACTACGCTGTACCAAGTGCATCAGTCTCGGGGGAATATGTTGAATAAATGTGTTATTTCATAACGCTGGCTCCTTTTTGGGCAAAGCCAGGAACTTTTCAGCACCTCCTCATACCCACCTCCTCCTGCAGCTGGCAAATACAAACCTACTGGTTAAAAAAAAAAACATAGCATTACTTGGGCCCTATTGCCTAACTTTTTACTCTCTGGTCTTTATTTGAAATCTAGAAATAAAAGCCATAATATCAGTTTGTTTTGAGAAAAGGTTAAATCTTACTGTTTGGGGGATTTCTATTTACTTCCTATCCAGGTGATGAGTATCAGTGGGAACAAGAAGTAAGAAAAATCTCCCCAATGGTACACAGAAAAGTTGTAATCTTTTCCAACTCTCTTTAAAACCAATAGGAATGTTTGGTCAGAGTTGGGCTTTTTTAAAATGAAATCTGGGGGAAAGCTAAAACTTACCCTTGCAGCAGGATAAGGATGTTTTCCACCAGCTTTTGCTTTAAATTGTGAGGGTAAATATGACATCTGACTTTTTGTTAGTGCTAGTGTTTAATCATCCATTTACTGGATGATCCCCAAACCAGATTCAGGGGTTCTTTTCCAATCTGATTTATTTCAATTTCACAATTTTTATTGAATGTTACTACAAAGCAGTACATATTTTTGACTCAGAGTACACAGAATGAAATATTATATTTTGTCATGTATTTATACAGTTGTAATACAATTATCTTTATAATACTGTTTTATTATAATAAAGGTAGAGATGGTATAGCGAACTTGTCACCTCAACAATGTTTGCAATCAAAGCCCACTCTGTAAAACCAAATTTCCCAACCGGGGTTCTGTGGAAGACTAAGGTTCCTCCGAAAGTTGCTGGGGGTTCCTTGAGCAATTTGTGACTCTCAGGTCAGTTTAAGTGACATCAATGATCTTTTTGGCTGTAAGGGTGACATTCTTCCCATTGTCTAACAATGCAAGATGCATTTCCCCCATGGCCACTGGGCTAAAGTACCATGATCTGGGCATATCATGAAAATTTGTAAGGTTTGCCCGAGTCTTGAAATTTTTCTCAAGGGTTTTCAATGTTAAAAACATTGAGAAAAGCTGCTGCAAAGCAACAACATCTATCATTAGCTTTCCATCAGCCCATGTATTCCATCCCTTGCCACTTTGCAGCTCAATAGCTATTGGAAATTTCTAAGTATTGGAAGTGTAAAATACCAGCTTCCCCAGCTACATGCTGCATTTTCTTACAGAACGTAAAAGCTGGTAAAAGGAACTAGAGCATGCAATGGGCATATTAGGAATTTGACAAAGTCAAAATTGTGAGGTACCTGCAATGGACTGGGAACAACAACAAAGAGGTGGAAATTGAAGAATGGCTTGGGCCAGAATGGCTGGGCTTAGTTTGTGAATGACTCTGAGGTGACAGGTTCTCTTTAAAATCATTTGCTTTGGATTACAAAATCATAAAATCTGTTTTAGCTGCCACTGCTAAAGTCCTAAAAATGCTGGTTGCTTGTCTGTCATGGAAATACCTCGACCTTACCAGAGTCACTGAGTAGAAACAAGTAAGCGGCCAGGAAAACATGGCAAAGTTTGGAACCCCTGATGTCCAGAATAGTTCTGATTCATTAATACTAAGCTACTGGTTTAGCATGAAAGTCAAGCAACTAGCATGGTCTGCAGTGGCACATTAGTAACTTACTTCCCAACTGATTGATCTGTACTTGTATTTGAGATGTGTTCTTCTCAGCCAGGATTTGTCAGTCCTAAACCAAAAGTCTTCCAGTGGTATGGGGCCTGAGTGTTGGGTTTCTCATCCTGGGTTTGTGCAGGTTGGGCGATTTGTATTGTTGTAGACTGCAAGCGTCCTCTTCTGTTCATAGCTTCTCTCATCTCTTTTTTTAGCTGCAAAGGTTACATAGAATTTATAAATTGTTAACAGTCTTAGCACAAGTCTTTTTCTGCGTGGATATGCATTAAGGAAGAAATTGCTCATCTTTTTGAGACCCCACCATCTGGTAAACATAAGCATCACCCTAAAAACTTACAGGAGCGAAGTTCTGTCATTCAGATACATTGATTCTCAAAGAATAGTTCTATTTTCTACTAATATAGCAATACTGAGTTTTACCAGCTCCTTGTTCTAATAAAATGGTCAGGAAAGGACAGGAGATGGTCAGCCTTGATTTAGATCTAGCAAAAGAGGAGATGGCTTTTAGGATATCATGTTGTAAATGGCACCTTAAGATTAAATATTTGGCCTGCAGACGGGGGTGGTGTATAGAAATATTTTCTTGCAGGGATTTCATGGCTGCCATTTCCAAAAGCTTTGTGCAAGGATGCTACTTTTCCCTATATGTGAATAAGATTTTGATAAAAGGTACTTGGATGTTACAGGGACTGTTACAGTACTGATTATGAATTCCTCTACAACTTAGAGAGGAAGCTTTTGGTTCCTCAAATGAACTTAGTTCACCACTTGATGACAGAATAACTTAATGTATGTCAGAGACCTGTCAAGGCATTGTTTTTCACAGATTGAATATTTACCCAACTGAGGCAGACTTTGCGCTGTCAAACCCCTCACCATGATGGTCATGCTTATTTTCAACACACATGTAATTAGTTATGTCCATTTATTTTTGTCATGTGTATTCATTGCTTATTAAAGCGATCATTCATTGTTTTGGCAGACTGCTATACTGTGGTTGTTTGTTTTTATGAGTATACATATGCTACTGTATGTTTTAGTACATTTTTACAATAAATGTTTTTTCAATTTTTAAATATAGTCTTTAAGTCTAAAGAGTGTGGCTGGTACAAAAAAAACTCCACCAGCATACTGATGCATGGTGCAGCATACTATTTTGAATTGTTTGGTCCTATGTAAGGGGTTAAATACCCATTTATATATTTACCTTCTTTTTGTTCCCTTACTATATATTGCACCATTTTTATATATCAATACACAGAGATTTCAGTTGGTGTGTGAGTAGTATTACAATTTTAAAGGTGGTTATGAAATGTGAAGGATTAAAGCTGCGTACACACGGCAAATTTTTCTCG
>NC_092871.1:81864713-81944549 GCF_032062135.1 Pyxicephalus adspersus | reverse complement strand
CAACGATCGTCGTCCAATCCGATCCGCCGGTCCGGTCGTTCATTTCCAACGACTATCCTCGTTCGTCGGCGTCGTTGGTTACTTTTTTTACGAACGATTTTTGGCCAATCGGTCGTTCGTTCATTTCCAATGATAAAAATTGGAAGTGTGTACGCAGCTTTAGAGAAATGGGGCTACCATTGACAAGTTCCTTCCTGAAAAAGTTTGTCTCTGGTATTATTTATTTCCAAAGAACTTACTCAGGACAAGCATGCCGACTAGGAAAGTGAGAGGGAATTTCTAATCAGCTATTGGTTAATGGCTCAGAATATACTGAAGCTGATGGACTAGCACGACAGCCAGGAAAGTTGTTTTTTAAAACAGGAAGACATCATTTACAGCTTCTATACATACTTTGTGCAGAGATACATTCACATCACCCATTCAGGGGGAAGTGACAATACCTTTGTAAAGAGCCCAACACATCCTTTGTTGTATTATGCAACAATACCCCAAGCTCCTGGATATGGGGGGAATGTGATCTCATGTTAAAAAGTGGTGTTAAAATCTATCAGCAATCTCTAGGCCTGAGCCCTGACACATGACCAGGGAAGTGACATAGTTCTCCCCTTGCTTGCAGCAAAGGTTGGCATAATACTGCAATCAATAATGCACCATTATAAACATCAATATTTTTTTTATTTAGAAGCAGTGACATTATTCAAATCTGGCCTGGAAGTGGTAATCTGTATGGCAGAGCAAGGAGTTTCAGAGGAAGTGGCAGCACATGCTGACAAGCACTCTGACTGGAGAAAAAAAAGAGTATGATATAGAGATTTGCTCAGCACTGTGTTGATTGTGCTTTCATTATCCAGTAACAGGCTAGGGATAGCTCAAGGAGAACCTGGGCTCAGAGAAAGTGGGTTAAATGATGCTAAAAAAAATAGTGGAAATTTCTGGACTGAGCAAAATATTGCCTAACGTACATTTTTTCTTAATCTCATACTAAACTATTGTTATTTTGGCTGGCTGGAGTTGTGCTTTAGGCTCAGGAACACATTCAAAAATACAATAATTGTTGCTTCGCTAAGTGTAACATACCTCATCACTTTTTGGCTTTAGCATTATAAAGGTGATGGCGTCCCCTTGGGAATCCATGTTGTTCTGCAGCTGCTGCCTCAGCTGGGCCCGATGAAGATACAGCTGGGGCAGGAGAGGATTTTTTCTAATGGCCTCAGAGAAGTGTCGCTCGGCCTGCTGGTACTGCCTATGGAGGAGAAGCAATACACACTGAGTAACTGGCAGAAAACCTTTCAATATCACAGTTTGGGGTCATTTTATATATAAACATTTATACATGACAAACAATTCCCAGATCCTTATGCGTAATCTAAAAAGCAAATTATGCTGATGCTGCTTTTGCTTCATCTAGCTGAAACCTCAGACTCAGTAACCCAATGAGTCACAGGCCACTATCTGGCTCATTGATTTATTTGTAAACCTCAGCTTCAGCTATTGAGTTCAGTAGAAAACAGGTCAAATGTGGCAAAGAGAAACAAGAAAGCACATGAAAAATGTTTATACCATGCCTCTCCCCACCTCATATGATGAGCTTGCAATCCCAAGTCATCAAGGAGTTTAGCTATACGAGTCCTTACACCCCAGTCTTCTTCATCTTGCTCAAATGCTTGCTGGTAATCTGCCAGAGCAAAGGTCAGATCCCCCAACTGGTAAAAGCAATCTGTTGAAAAAATAAAAACAAGTAATACTATTTATATTACCATTTTCTGGATAATATATATGTGTGATAGTAAGAATCTCCTAAACTAGTAGGTAACGAATTTATGTAATACCTGGTGGATGTAATGGGGCCTTTATATTGTTGTATTTATACAAATTGGCCTGATTTATTAAAGCTCTCCAAGGCTGATGAAGATAGACTATCATGGGAGAACCTGGGTGGTCCAGCAAACCTGGAATACATCTGGTCCAATATTGAAAACTTTGCCAACAAATAGCAAAGATTTTTAAGAAATTTGTTCACATTTGTGTTCCCTGCAGTGCAGTTGCACTCTGAACCCAGGCAGCATGATGACACACCTCCAGGGGGCAGGTCAGCAGCGGCCTGGAGTACTAGGAAGTGGTATGGATGACACTGGCTTTCTTACAACGGAGAATACTGACATATAGTGGTTTGAAAAAATAACTGCAAAGGACTTCTCCAAATTAAAGTTGTATTTTACTTTTACAATTATTGGACTAGTACAGGGGTAGGCAAACTCCGGCCTTTAGGCCAGATACGGCTTAACCAGTAGTCTGTTGCGGCCTAGCGCCCCCTGGTTGATCCAGTCTAATACTGGCTGGCAGGGGTCGGCAACCCGCGGCTCCAGAGCCGCATTCAACTCTTGAGCCTCTTTGTTATGCTTCCCTATCCTATTTACTGCGGCTGACCTTAATACTTTCGCTGCTGGGGTAAAAGGACATTCCCTCTCCTCCGTATGCATTGTGGAGGAGAGGTATTTCCCTTCAGGGGCGTTCCTGGTGGGGGGCAGAGCCATCAGTGCGGGACTCGAGAACGAGTCTGGCCTAGTGTGCCTTCTTGACCTCCTAAAATGGCCTAGTAGCCAAAAAGGTTTGCTGACCCCTGGACTAGAACATTTAATTTTTTGCTGTATTTTTTTCAAATCTACTGTTGCTGTATGTTAGAAATGTATTATTATAATTCCATACTATATGTATTATTGCATACATTTGTTAACATATTCACACCTGCTTCTAAGTCATGCGATTTTGCAGGGCTCCTGGTGGCTGGCATATTCCTCCTCAATATCCATAATATACCCTTACAAACCACAGAGATAAGAGGTCACAGGAAAGAAATCATTAAAGAACCCCAGGGACAGGTTTAGATGCAGCATTGTAGCAATTATCAGTCACTTACCTCCTCGGTTAATATAGAGTTCTTTCTTGTTTTTTTCCCCTTTTATCGCCTTGTTCAGTAACATCACCCCATCCTGGTAGAATCCTTTTGAGTAACAATGCACAGCAAAATCATTGTAGGTGAGCAGTAGCTGGGTCTCGGCCTCTGTGTGTAGCTGCATGTCGGGTTCATTCTCTGCGTTACAAAGCTGCATAGCTCGTACAAAGTCATCCACCGCTGGGCTGAAGTCATTCATCTTTCTGTACACTATACCTCTGATGGGTGAGATTTAGAATGTAATAAAAATATTATCATTAGTGCAGTTTTTTTTAAATTTTTTTACTTTGCTCTATTGCAATTACTTCTAAAGTGGACCTGTGCTGTGGAAACTGTGCCCAAAATTGGCAATCAGAGGGCACAGGACCAATTATCATTATTGTATGCAGGCATTACCAGCTTACCATGCCTTGTTCTGCATTGTGAGTCTGTGTGAATAATGTCAATTTGGTAATGGCTGGGCTTTTTTTTCCTATATGTCAGAGCTGCCCACCAATGACCACTAGTGGGTGACTTGATGACCGATGGGAGACTATTCAGGAAACAGGTAGGGAAAGCACAGATCCACACAATAAATGAAGCAGAAACAGAAACAAGGGTATTCTTGCACTACAAGTCCCCAAGTACAGTTTCCACTCCAGCAAGGAAAACAATGTTTAATACGGTAATGACCGAAACAACTATCACACCATGTCTCCTTTAACTAGCAGTCAGAGACAGCAGTGCCCTTGTTATAATATAGAAATGCCATATAGTCATTACCATACAAAGACAGAGAGATAAGCAGCACTGAAAGTGAAACAGTATTTTACTTAAAATAGAACTAATTATTTTTTTTTCTTACCCTCTCATCATTCCAGGACTTTGTTTAAAAATATCAGTGGTGATGGGGGTACTTCAAGGAATAGAGTATGGATATTTATCAGTAAACCCTGGAGTTGCACTAATGCAATTGTTTGGATATATAGTACAGTAGAAAACTACATCTAAATAAGATAGTGTTTAAACCTACTTTAATGTAAGCACCAGGATACATATTCAGAATGTTTTCAGTGAAGGCAAGTTCTTTTAAAGGTAGTACCTGAAGATGTGATATCTGGCGGAGGATGGGTTGTTCTCTATGGCATAACAGATCTTCTTTAAGGCGTCCTGTAGCTGCCCCTGTACAGCACAATTCACAGCTTTATCTTTTGCGTCTTCTGCTTTTGCGGCTAGTTTGTCTTTCATTTTTAGGGCTTCCTGGTGCTGAGGGTCCAATAACAGAGCTGTCTGTGTATCCTGATAGGTGAACATTGGCTGTAAGTCACAGGAATAGGTATAAATTAAGGATCCTGTGTGAGTGTCTAAAAAGTGCCAAATCCAGTTATTATGTACTATACAGGCCAAATAAAATAAACAAAAAACTTTAGATCAAAAAACAACAAAGACAGAGATTTAAGCAGAAACATTAGAATTTATAATGACTCTTGATAATCCAATTAATGTGCTCTCTATAACATGATGACCTATGTTATATGACAACATAGGTCATCATGTTATAGACAACATAGGTCATCATATGACAACATATATGACAACATAGGTCATCATGTTATAGAGAGCACATTAATTAGGAATGTGTATATCTACAACATAATATTCATATGAGTCATTATAAATTCTAATTCAAACATTATGTACTGGTCTAGATGCAATTGACACAGACAATCTACGCATGCTGTCAATACTCCTGAAGAAGCCGTATCTGGCGAAACGCGTCGAGTATATCCAACAACAACTTTGATGATCAAACATTGTATATGGTGAACAATATATAAGTTGATAGCTGTTATATGTCTAGTGAAAAAAACACTTTGTCTGTGGTTGAACCCCAAGGATAATAAGGTGGTTCAAACCAACCTTTGATTACTGTTTATTGTATTAAGTAATCATATGATTTTAATGATTATACCTGACCACTAGTTGTGTACAGTGGTATTTTTTAATGTACAAACCCTATTACAAATTTTGTTAATATATGTTGAATACATCGTTTGTGCCGAAAAACCCTGCTTAAATCTCTGTCTTTGTTGTTTTTTGATCTATTGAATGATGAGGGTAGGCACGTTATTGCTCTATTTACAGTCACTGTGATATACCACCACCTTTGCCACATCTCCACCAACAAAAAACTTTATTTACTGGTCCTAACTGAGCCAAGGGCGATTATCAAGCTACAGGCTTGTGAATCAGGAATGAAAACGCTGATATCCACAGCCCCATCAACCTCTTCTACACTCATTATATTGCAAAGAAGCACAGCTTATATGAGAGTGACAACTCTGCTCTGAATTCAGAAGTAGTGCAGCATCCTTGCCACACTATTACAGGAAGACCTATAAGATAAGACCCATAAGGACTTCACTGGCTGATACAAAAGGCACAAATATTGCAGCTCTGTAAATATTAATATAGCAATAAATTATTTTTCTTTTTGTAGTGCACTTACATTTAAATTGGCATCAGTCTCCTCCTGCAGTAACATCAAAACTGGGGGGGGGGGAGCACATGGATGTATATAGGAGTGACAGAGAGTTGGGCCTAATAATGTTCTGCTTTTACCTTTACAGTCCAGTCACTGGGTGGGGGTGGAGGTTACTTTTCTGTTATCAAATTGATTTTTATGACACTAGGTCAGGGTGCTTTACATCTTCTTTTTGGCCTAAGTTTTGGTGGCTGGGTCTCAGCCATTACAAAAGTAATTAGCAGTAGCGAGTGATTTTGTACTATCTTCTTTCGCTGCTCACTTTCATGTTCATTTTGTAGTTTGTTAGGAACCAGTGTAATGGTTGGAGCAGCTATTCCGCTAGCAAGCTGCCAACTGCCACAAGCGGTCATCTGAACATAGCCTGGAAATTTTTCCATAAGAACTTTTAAAGGACTTTGGTTAAGAAACATGCATGTAATAACTGTTTATTCTAAAAAAAATGCAGTATATTGTTGTCGGTATCAATTACTTTCTCATAGCTGATCAGCTATATTTTTTTTATCACATGCAACCTGATTTGCTTGACAAATCTTCCAGGGGTTTTTAAAACAATGGTAAAACTATACCCTCACCTTATAAATAGACCCTGTGATCAATGCCAGCATGGAAAGTTATAACATACAAATAGGTGGCCAAACCATATGCCATTATATTTTTTAATCTTCCATTGACTACTATAGCTTTTTGGAGCCACAAAGGCAGCTTTTCTTTCCATAAACAGAGCTGTTGTGTCATGAAGAAATACCTTGTTCAGGTGGTCATACAGCCTGGCCCGCACAATATATAAATCAGGACTGCTCTGATCTTCTTCCAGCTGTTTATTGATAAGGCGGAGGCATTCTGGGTATCTTCCCAAAGCAGCCAAGCAGCAGATACTGTCGGGGAACAAAAGTATAGAAAAATTAACTTTCGTCTTTGTATTAGAGGTTGGACACTACTTTATTATGATTATAGCACTAATTAAGGCACAGATACAGTAACAACCCAATTACCCTGATTTATAGGGAACCTGTATTGAGAGAACATGAAGCTGTCATTTATTTCCTCTGCTACTGAAAATGCAAGTTGCCTGGATGTCATGCTAATCCAGTTCCCTAAGTATTTACTTATGAATACTCAAAATATCTAAAAGCCATCATTTAATATAAATAAGTAAACAAGAACTGAGCTACAGAGAGTCCTCCGACTCTTCTCAGTATTCATTACAGCCCTTACTTTTATCATTTTTACCTACCAACAATGGAAGCAATATGGAAAAAAACTAACCAAAATGTATCTTTTTGCCGAAGCAAAGGCCCACAAGAGCCATATAGTATCTGCACCTCACATTATTGGTAGCTTAGAAAGGGTGAAACTAGTTGGGTACTACAGATATCACAGACAAGTTAATTTCATCACTAACCAGATGGTGCAAGATGCTTCTGCAATATGCATATAGTCACGCTGCTTGGCACTATTTTTATCCATAATTATCCATTATCCATAGGGGAGTAGGCAAAACTTATAGCCACCTTGAGCTTCACAGTATAAGGGGGAGAAAAACAAAAATTCAGAACCTGCCACCTGTGCTGCTAATGCAGTTTATTGGAGGTGGAGCACATCGATCATTAACCCTTGGATGCTCAAAAACTTTGTTTCATCACTGCAAAAAGCCTGTTTTACCTGCGCATGTGATAATGTCTGTTCTGGGGCTGAAGCTCTGCAGCTCGAGTAAAGCACTCCATAGCATCCATGTGACACATCTGCTCAAACAGGCTTTGTCCCTGCATAGTAACAGCAACATGGCAATGAGATAAGGGCAAGGGACAGAATAACATTAAATAATATTTCTACAACAACGCTAGCACAAATCCAATTCTGTCTAATAATACAACTGAATATTTATTTGTATGAAGAGAGAAAGAAAGAGACAGGAAAGAAACACAAATAAGTATTTAAAAAAAAAAGACATTCACCTGACTTTTTAGTGCAACCCTAATAGGAACTCTCATAGACCAGTAATCAGTTAATAGACTAGTAAGGAAAGGAGTGTAGAGCCTTAGAGCATCTCACAATGTTGCATGAAGGACACATTATTCAGACAAGGCTATTTTCACAGAATACTGTCATCCTGCGTTTGCAGGGGCTCTTTTTTGAGTACTTCTATTTCCTTCTAAATTTAGAAAACAAGCTGGTTAGGATAAAGAGGCACTATCATCTTGGCCACTCAAGGCAATGTGTGTAGTCAATAGGGCTGCAGCTTTCTCCTTACTAACTACACCTTCTTTTTCATCATCCGTGGGGTAAGCTCCTGATGAAAGGAAGTGAAGTAGCTTGCCCCTGGTGGATTGGTACCACATCCATACATATGGATTGAGTATGTAAATATGAAAATTGGTTGTAATTTGTGGGGGCTGGAGGGGTACACTTTCATTTGTATTTGATATGATCGGGCAGCAGGGTCGCTCAGTGGTAAGCACTCTGGCCTTTGCAATGCTGGATCCCAGGTTCGAATCTCGGCCAGGGCACTATCTGCATGGAGTTTGCAGTTTCTCCCTGTTAAGTTTATTGGCTTCCCCTTAAAATTGCCCTTAGACTATATTAAAAAAAAGACATATGACTATGGTAGGGATATTAGATTATGAGACTTTGTACAGCGCTCTGTAGTATGTCGGTGCTATATAAATACTGTGTAATAATAATGGGAGAGGGCAGCAGAGAGATCTCTGACTAATGGGGGGAGAAGGGGCAGCTGTAACTTACTGTTGGATAGAGGCTGCTGTAACTGATATGAGGGGGCTGTGACATAAAATGACTGATAACTACGTTGGGGTGCTGTGACAGATTGGGGGATACTGTAAAAGGAGAAAGGCACAGCAAATGACTGATGGTGGTAGTGCTGTGACTGAAATTCCCCCCACACTGTAATATTTTCAAGGTTACAACACATTGGAGTCTCTGATTAATGTTCATGCAAATATCAAAAACTTGTCTTCAAGAGAAACATTTCATTCAGAATTTTACCAAGATGTTGCCAACATACTAATTTGGTTTTTATAAACCACACTTGATCTCATTTTATTGTTACACTTTTGTTGTCCACAAAAAGATTATCCTTTTCCTGGTTGCATCGTGATGATGTACTACTAGCTATTGTCCAGAAACTAAGCTATTCTGCAGTCTTTATTACATGTTGGGGTGCAGTTGAGGCCCCCACATCTAAAAAGTTAATCAGCACTAGTTTAGAGCAACTAAATTCTGATTTTATACCCACACCTGTGAAAATATGTGCGGCACTCACCTGTAGGTAATATGTGACTGCTAGAAGTTCTACGTGCTCTATTGATGGGTTGGTGACAGAACAGGCTTTCTGTAGGTTGACAGCTGCAGACTGGAAGTCACAAAGCTGGAGGAATGCTTCAGCTCTTTTGACATAAAGCTCTATCTGCAATACAATAATATCATTATTGGGGGTCCATTGTAAAAAAATAAAGTAATCGACAAAACAAATTTTTTGGCCTTTTTTTGTTTCAAAGCAATAGCATAAAAATGGCAATTCTGATGGCATATCCTATTGTTAGAATCCCCAAAGGATATCAGAGGAGACCGATAGAATCATATGGCTAGCAGATGCTGTGGTACCTAGGGGTACAGGAAAGGTGTAAGTAGGAATGGTAAGACTTTCTGATGCTACCACTAAAGGTGTACTATCACCTATTAGATGATCTTTTTAGCAGAAACAATCCTGGAATACTGAATACATATGAATGTATATTTGTACATCTGTCATGCTGACTGTGTCTCCTTCCCCTAAATAAGTCAATCACTATACATAGGTGAAAAATGTAAAGTAAAGCACAAAGTTAGAATTATACTTTCCTTACCCCCGTCATCTGCCCCCTGTGCCTAGATGAGGATGATCACAGCCCTTCCCAATGGATTGGATTCTCGTCTCCTAAGATTTGCTCTACTTTTTTTTAAGGATTCCACATAGTATAGCAGTAACTTTATGCCTGGTGATGTTGAAGGTGGGGGTATAGTAAGCCCTAATTTTTTTTATTATGGATATATTTAATAACTTCATACAGTAAGTGATTTAAGAAGTGGAAGGGCTTAGCCAACAAAAGTGGGCCTTACATTTTAGTGGAAGGTGTGCTGTAGGCTGACAATTTTTCACACAAATTCAAAATACTACTAATATTCTTATATAAACAAGTTATAAACCACAAATCCAAATTATCGCTTCAATAGGTTGTACCTTTTCTGGACACAGGTTAATAGCTTTTGTAAATGAGATGACCGCCTTTTCCCATTCCTCTTGTGACATGCAGTGCAGGCCTCGCTCATAGCTGTAAAAAAAAGCATTAAAAATGTGTATTCACATATATAGGTATAGAATCATAAAGATTAGCAATGCCAAAGACAGCCATATATCATAATGACTGTTAGATGAACCCAACTCTAAAGTGAAACTATTAGTAATAAACCATGGGTCCACCATTGCTGACCTCTGTGTAATTGTGCTAGCTGCCATGTATCTACAACAAACATGTGTATTGTCATTTGTATCCTGGTGTGCTTTGTGTATTTCCTCCAGACCTATGAAGTAATTTGGCATTAAACTTTACCAATGTGCAGGAGCTTTCTGTATTAAAGACTGTTAACTGTTGCTTTCCCTTTCTTTGTGCTAGGTTACTGGTTTTGTATCCACCTTTCTTGTAGCTTTCTGCAGACAGCTCCCATAGCTCTGATATGCACAGGTTATGTTCAGCACACTGATGATGGCACTGCTGTTTTTATACAGTATGGAATAGGAGGGTTTGCAATGGCATTTGGAGCTCACAAAAAGGGATATTAATTATTGTGCTAGGACTTCAGATTTAAAGCCCCATTCAGCCAGGTGCATGAAAGGAGTAGCATTTTCCAATCCCTAATAGGCAACCCCTTATCTTACCATAATTCTAATTTAGAAAGAGCATATTGAACTCAAGAATTCATTACACATGTTTTACTGTGGTTTGGCTGTGGTTGGCCTTAGCTGTGCCATAACTTACCTTTCACCCCACTGATCCTTTCCCCATTAAAAAACTGGAAGAACACACCTAGTATGCTTTAATGTTTAGAGCTGATGTTGATAAGATTTTTCTGCTGCCTATCATTGCAGTAGAGCAAAACGTGGGTTTTATATGTCAAAAAATACACTTATCAATCACTTTATCTCCAAAAATACCTTTATTATCAAACATGGAAACTTACTGTTCTTTTATCTTTTCTTGCACAATATCCTCATAGGAAAGCTGGTTGGATTGATGAGGCCTTACATCCAAAGCTAAGAAGGCTTGACTAGATCCAAATATCCTTCTTTGAGATTTGCGGCGAGCTTCTTGGAGCTGCTCCTCACTGACCGCAGTACAGAAAAGACTACCTGACACCTGCCAAACACAAGAGAGACCTGAATGCCTGGAGCTTGAAAAACAGCAAATCACAATCAAGAAATTCCTCACACATAACCTGACTCAGTGTTTCTAAACCTTTTTAACATGTGGGAACACTTAAAATAACTTTCATGTCTTCAGGAACCCCTGATAATAATATTATTCCCAGATCACAGTATATTAGTGTGGTGGTTAGCGGGAAGAATTCCTCTTACATTGCTGCTAATTGGGAAGAAGTCACCCTTACAGATAGCTTATTAGTATCTGGTATACTGACCTGAGAGTCACAAACTACGCAGTGCTCAAGGAAGCTTCGTTTTTTAGGTATTTTGTTGGGTGATTGATAATCTTGTGTTTTATCATCTCTGTCTCTATTAGGCTAGGTACACACATGCAATAATTATCATTACAAAAACCAACGACTAACCATTATGCACGATTATATTTGAACGATCGTATTGTGCACAGTTCTGTACATGCTGTAACGATACGATCGTTCAAATATAATCCACCAATAGTGTACACACGGTAGATACGATCATTTGAACGATGCAGGAAGTGACATGTAAAGGAGAAAGTTTACTGCAGAACCTTCCACGATCACTGAACTACCGCACACACAATAGATTGTGAACGATCGTCACCCAATCAGATCCACTGGGATCTGTTCATTTCCAGTAACAATTTTGTTCATCAGTGTCGTTGGCCAGTTGCTGTGCACTTTATTTGTTAACGATTATCGGACGATTGGTCGTTAGTCGTTCATCTCCAACGATAATTAATGCACGTGTGTACACAGCCTTTGTCTCTGAATGCTTTTTCTCTTTTTCTGTCAGTTTTTTTTAAATAGCTTGTTCCCTTCCTTTCTGACCACTAATTAGGGGGGAGTAGTCAAGGTTTCACAGGTGATATAAGTTCTGGGTAAACTTATCTTGAGCTTGCTCACTTTTAGCTTGGGAAACAAGTGGCAGTGAATAAGTGGCTGAAGACACAGGAATTTAATCTTTTATAACTGGTGAAATTACCAAATATTGTAACTGGGGAGTGGCAGCAAGGTGGAAGTTTTTGTTCAGTGCACACCCTGTCATATGGATGCACAAATGGAGCAACAGCTCCTAGGTGAATACTGCTGTGAGCAAGTCGCCCTTCTGGTATCTCACAATAGAGATCTGGAGAAGTGCATTGCAACACTGAAATTACTGTATTATTTTTTAGGATTTATATAGTACCAACATAATATACAGCGCTGTACAATAAATAGGGGTTGCAAATGATAGATACAGACAGAGACATAGGAGGAGGAGAGGATCCTGCCCCAAAGAGCTTACAATCCAAGAGGTGGGGGGATATGGCATGGTAGGAAGTAGTGAGGGTTTTAAGAGGTAGAAGAAAACAGGTAGGTGAGTTTGAAAAGATGGCTCTTAAGGGCTCTTTTAAATGAGCAGAAAGTAGGGGCAATCTGAATAGGACGAGTAAGACCATGTCCTCGAGCTGTGAGTGTAATGAGGTTATAAGTGAGGTAGCCATTAGTAGGTCATTGGAGGAGCAAAAAGAGCGGCTAGGGGAGTATTTTTCTATTAGGTGAGAAAGGTAAGTCGGACAAGACCTTTGCTTTGTGACTAATTCCAGGGAATAACTTCAACATCATTACCATCATCCTTCACTAACATCACTGATGAATTGACCACCTTCAGCTGCCTGCACCTAATCTGCATTTATCTCTCCTTCAATAGGTACGTCAAAATCATTCTGGCTGCCATACCCTCCCTGATTACCCAT
Source organism: Pyxicephalus adspersus (assembly GCF_032062135.1). Taxonomy (NCBI): domain Eukaryota; kingdom Metazoa; phylum Chordata; class Amphibia; order Anura; family Pyxicephalidae; genus Pyxicephalus; species Pyxicephalus adspersus. Next base: position 81,931,873 of record NC_092871.1, on the reverse strand, counting down.
TTGTGTTCCTTTACAGTTTTCATCTGATTGTGTATGGTACATCATGCATTTTAAATTAACGTTTTTGCACAAATTTGAATATACCTAAAGAATTATCTGTTTACTATCCATTTGTTCCAGCGGAGTGCTCTTTGATATTTATTGCCCTTCTAACCCCTTAAGAGGGGGTCTCCTCCTCACTGAGCAGGTAGTTAATGGCATGTGGAGAGGTTAATCAGGATGAAGATGTGGGGAGGTGGGTTACTGTAGTAAGAGGGAGTTGTAGGGGCTCCCAGAAAAGGAAGGCCTGCCAGCATATGCTACTGCTACCCCTAACAGCCGGGAGAGCGCCCATCTAGTAGGGGTGGTAAACCCATGGCTTAAGTCCTGGTTTAAAAGGGAAGGGTTTGTTTCTTAGAGCACTATGCTGATTTTTCATTGGGGTACAACCTGTATGCCAGAGATAGTTTGCACCTAAATGGGGGTGGGGAAATATGTATGGGAATGGTGGAGGGATATTTATACTAGGACAGAGGGGCGTGGGACATTCAAATAAGGTAAAAGGACAAATTTTAAATATAATATTAGCAAAAAGTTCAGATCTAAGCCTCTAGGCCCCTTTAAAGATTCTCTGGATTGGTAACTGGGTAAAAAGAAAAGGCGGACTTATTAAACATTTTTTTCTGTGTACACAAGGAAAATGGCAGAGCTCAAGTCCAAATTGCTAATAGCAGTGTCACTGCCTTAAATGAGTCACAATGGCCTGACGGATTAAATCCATGTGTCCTCAAAGAGCTGAGCTCGGTTATTTCAAAGCCATTGTTTCTAATTTTTGGAGACTCTAAACTGCCATTAATATTATTATTAAACAGGATTTATATAGCGCCAACATATTACGCAGCGCTGTAAATTAAATAGGGATTGCAAATGACAGACTAATACAGACAGTGATACAGGAGGAGAGGACCCTGCCCCGAAGAGCTTACAATCTAGTAGGTGGGGGAATTTCACACACAATAGGATGGGAGATACGTAGTGGTGAGAAGTAGTGATGGTACAAATGCATTGGTGTAAGGCCAATGTGATTCCTATTGTCAAAAAGATAGTAAGTCATTACCAGGTAACTACAGACTGCTTGATTTAACGTCCATAGATGGAAAAGTCCTAGAGAATCTGATAAAGAACTATATGGAGGTGTTTCTGCTAGAAAATAAGTGAGGGTCAGCATGGCTTCACTCTCTTTTTATGAGGACATTAGTAAACAGGTAGACAGTGTAGTAGCAGTTGATATGTACTTGGACTTTGCTAAAGCATTTTACAGTGGTGTACCCCAGGGTTCAGTGTTGGGACCTGTACTGTTTAACATCTTTATAAATAGTTTGGGAAAAAAAGTACCATTTCTGTGTTTGCAGATGACACCAAACTATGTAATGGAATTAAGTCCATACAGGATGTCTATAATCTACAAGCAGACCTGGATGTCCTGTTTGATTGGGCAGCCAAGTGGTAAATGACATTTAATATAGATAAATGTAAAGTTATGCACTTGGGGGCTAACAACATGCGTGCCTCATACTGTCCAGGGGGAATACATTTGGGGAGTCAGAAATGGAGACGGATCTGGGGGTTCTGGTAGATCATAGACTTAATAACGGCATGCAATACTAAGCTGCAATATCTAAAGCTAGTAAAGTACTTTCTTGTAATAAAAGAGGAATAGACTGCAGAGACTGAAACATAATCCTGCCCCTGTACAAAGCATTGGTCAGACCACATCTGGAATATGCAGTCCAGTTTTGGGTACCAGTTCACAAAAAGGACATTGTGGAATTGGAGAAAGTGCAGAGAAGGGCCACTAAACTAATAAAAGGAATGGAGGGCACTCTTTGACTGGCAGAAAAGAAGTTCAAACTCCAGATAAAGGGATTCTTCACTGTAAGATGTGGAATCGGCTCCCTCGGGAAGTAGTTTCAGCAAGTTCTATAGATTGCTTTGCTTTAAGAAAAAGCTGGATGATTTCTAGAAGTTTTTCAACCTGTGTGTGCATACCCTAACATACAGCTAGCCTGGTTGGTGTTCTGATCCATTAATATCTTCTGAATCCCTTACCCAGAAAGTATATGCAGATCAGGAGTCTAGCTAATTGCCACAGTTTGCCTTGCACTGAAACGGTTTGTAAAACAAACCATCTGCTGTTTGTAGACCGCAGATCACCCATGATCATTGGCAACGTGTTGCAAGAGAATCACAACTGGAGCAGTGTTGCCTAACCATGGCTTCTGCAGATGGTGCTAGGGATTCCTTGAGCAATAAACAGTTTGTGCCTGAGTTTAATTGACATCATTGATCTTTTTGGCTAGCTGTAACGGTGATCATTTTCCCAATGACCAGCAATGTAAGAGGAATTCTTCCTACTGACTAACACACTAATATACTGTGAGCTGTAGATATAATTACAGAAGGGGTTCCCTGAAGACCTAAAAGTTATTTCAAGGGTTCCCCCCTTGTAAAAAATATGAGAAACAGTGTACTTGGGCTTTTCAGTAAACGCTCATCAATGCATGTCAATACCTTTTCCTCCCCATTGCTGGGTACATAGAAGTTGAAAGTGAGCATTTAGGAGGGGTTACTGTGGAGTTTCCAACTGCACATTAATATTTTTGTGTCAATCAACTTTATTGAGTTTTCAAGGAAAGTAGACAAACATACATAGCAAACATCAAAACATAAAACACGGAAAATGTATTAACCCGTAATGGCAACGGCTTCGTATGAGCATAAAATACACATCTTAGATAACAGCATATATTCTGATAAACATAGCAATAATCAGTCAAAGCCTGCATGAGACAGGATAAAGCAAATCAACATAAATATACCAAAATTAACAAAAAAAAATACTCATAGAAGCTTGGAGCATAAATAGTATTCTAACAATCCTGTGCTGCCTATAGTGCTAATCATTTTTCGTGTATAATCATTTTTAACAAAAACAATAATAAAGAACAAAGCAGCCCAAGGGGGGGGGGGATTGGGAGGGGAGAGGAAAAGGAGAATGCACACCACACAAAGTTGGAGAAAGTATGAAAAAGCCCCTGGTACAGAGATAGAGCCCTAACAAAAATACGAGAACATAAGATAGATACAATTGGAGTCGGGGAGATTCTTTAAACCAATCCCACGTGGACCAAGCTATCTTGAATTGTTCCATTCTGTCATCATCTTCCCCCACCAGCATTTCCATATGGCGGATTTTTTCACGTTCGGATACCCAGTCAGCGATAGCAGGAGCAACAGGCTGCCTCCATAATCTCGGGATAAGAACTCTAGCTGCAGTAAGAAAATGCTGTAGGGCACCTCTTTTAATACTTTTAAGCGAGCCCGGTATCATGGATAAAAGAGCCACATTAGGGGTGGTGGGCACTGTAGAACCGGAGCAGTCATTAAATATCTGAATAATCACATCCCAAAAACTATGTATCTTTGAGCATTCCCACCAAATATGAAGCATTGTCCCCCTATGCGACAAACATCACCAACAGCGGTCCGAGTTTGTGGGAGAAATTCTATGCAGATCCACAGGACAACAATACCATCTAGACAAGATTTTATAATTAACCTCCTGGGCCTTACAAGTCAATGCCAGCTTGTGTGTGAGGGTAAATGATGTTTCCCAATCTTCTCCAGTTATGGGACCGGCCAAATCCCTCTCCCAATACCTGGTGTATGTAGGGGCTATAGCCTCAGGATTTTGTGTGAGTAGCTCATATAGCCTTGAAACAATATGGGGAGGGCGAGTGGGCGAGCTAACTAACTGCTAGAGTTCCATCAAATTTCTGTGTAGTAAAGAAGGATCAGTAAAAGAAGCTATAAAAGACGTCAATTGCTTGTAAGAAAGCCAGGATAGTAGCTTACTTCTGTATGGAATATCTAGGGAGGATAAAGGGGGGACCCGCCCATCATGAACTATATCCTTTAGATGGCGGTGTTCGGAGGCAGACCAAGATAAAAATTTGGCAGCCCTCAATGCCGGCGGAAACGCTGGGTTATCGAACAATGGTGTCATGGGCCCTGGTCTCGTAGACAATTTGCCCGATCTAAGGAGAATATCCCATATACGTAATAAGTCCATAGAAAGTGGAGGTATGGAGGAAGACAGCCGTAATAATGACCGGTCCACCCAAGGCAGAGATCAGAGACTCACTGGGGACATAAATTCTTCCAGCAGCACCCATTCTTTCAGCTCCCGACTATGAAACCAGTCTGTCAGGCGCACTAAGACCGATGCCCTATAGTATGAGACAATATCAGGGGCCCCCACTCCTCCTCTACATTTAGGTTTAACTAATATGCTGAATGCCAATCTGGGGCGCTTCTTATGCCATGTAGAAACAACCTATGTATTTTACGCAGATATGCAGTTGGTAAAAATATGGGAACCATTTGGAATATATATAACAATCTGAGGACAATGTCCATTTTTAGAGTGTTTATGCGAGCGAACCAGGAAAGAGGCAGGGAGGCATATTTCTGAAGGTCGGATTGGATTTTACTATACGTATGGGAATAATTAAGGGAGAACAAAGCAGAAGGGTCCGATGGTATCATTATACCCAAATACTTAATGGCAGTAGGACAGATCCGAAAGGACATAATATTGTGTATAGTGGACATTTGAGTCGGGTTTAAGGTAACATTTAGAAGTTCGGATTTGGAGTAGTTTACCTTTAAATTGCTTAGTGCTCCGAATTGGTCAAATTCCTTCAGTACTGAAGGTATCATAACATGAGGGGATGTTATATATAGTAAAAGATCATCTGCATATAAGGAGAGTTTATAATGGGTATCACCTAGCTTGATCCCTTTAACATCAGGATTGTTACGCAAGGCTACAGCCAAATGTTCCATAACTAATGCGTATAGCAATGGGGAAAGAGGACATCCCTGTCTCGTGCCATTCTTGATTTCAAAAGAGTCAGAGAGGTTGCGGTTAACCCGCACCCGGGTCCTGGGTGAGGAATACAATGCATCAATTCTAGAGACCATATTGGGGCCCAGGCCTTCCTGGCTTAACACTGAGTACATAAACTCCCAACAAACCCTATCGAAGGCCTTTTCAGCGTCAATGGACAGCAGGCACATAGGAGTACCTGTAGACTTAGCAAGTTGGGTCAGCAGTATAGTCTTAATAGTATTGTCCCTGGCTTCTCTGCCATAGATAAACCCAGTCTGATCCAGATGAATCAATTAGGGCATATAAGGGGATAACCTATTGGCAATCAGTTTAGAGAAAATTTTTGCATCAACATTAATCAATGATATGGGTCTATAGTTAGAGCAAACCGTATGGTCTTTGCCAGGCTTAGGAAGGACCGTAATATGAGCTTCCAAACTCTGTGGAGGAAACGGCGTGTCGACGGATATGGAAGAAAACACCCTAGTCATGAAGGGAACAAGATTAAGGGCATGAAGTTTATAAAACCGCGGAGTAAAGCCATCAGGGCCAGGGCTTTTCCCAGTCGGTGTAGCGCGTATTAATATTTTTTTTAAAAATTGGAACTAAAATTGAAAATTTTATATATTTTGCAGCATTTGCAGAAATTCTTTACACATCACCCATTACATCATACTCTACCACAAGGGAACACCCAAACAATATGCAATTATGGGATGACAAAATAAAAAAATCAGGTATCTAAATTGTGGGATTTACCTTCTCTGCCATTGCAGACTTCATTTCTGTCTCTTCCGCCATTATCAGTCATCTGTATAAAGTGATAAAGTATTGTTCGGTTAGGAACATAAGACTAGGACTATGGTATGGACATTACAATGTGAACTCTGAGGGACAGTTAGTAATATGACTATGGATTCTGTTAAATGACGTGTCCTATATCAATACTGTATAAATGCATGATAATGATATTAAGACTAGTACTAGTTTCCATCTACTCAACAACCTTTCCTGTGGATATTAGAGGTGCCAGTCTCATTTCCCAAAAAGATATGTAAAACAAGACTTTTGCAAAAGTCAGTAGAGACTTCACCGGCAACTTGCAAGGTAAGAAACCTGGAGTGTTAGGGGTGGGTCAGGGACAAAGTGGGGGAATGGAGGGGGGTTAGTTGAGGCAGGTATGAAGTGGGAGTTAGCCACTGGGCAGCGAGGTTAAGGTTAGGCATTGTACAGGTGGGGGGTATGCATGGAGTGGGGGTTAGGTACCAGGCATGGGGTTGGTTTTCGAGTTAGGGATGGGATGGGAGGCGGGCACATCTTAGGCACTAGCAGGGGTTAAAATTAAGGCATGGGGTGCGAGGGGGAAGTTTAGGTACCCAGCAAAGCAAGGGGGGTTGAAAAGATAGGTACGGAGCACAGAATGGGGGGGTGGGGTTGTAAATTTATGTACCCAGCACAACAGGGGGTGCTTAAGGATAGGCACAGGGTCAGAGGGGGGTGGTAAGTTTAGGTGCACAGCGGGGGGGTTAAGGATAGTCAACGGACACAGGGTGGGGGGTTGGGGGTTAAACCTAGGAATCGGGCAAGGGGGGTACAGCAGGGGGGATTAAGGCTAGGTGGGGGGGGGGGGGTTCTTGTGAGGCCCCTGGAAGAAAGTGGACATTGTTAGGCACCATGAAGGATACTTAGGTGTTAGGTTAGGCAGGAAATTTTTAACAGATATATTTTAATGTCTATCTACATCAATCCCAGATACATACATCAAAATTACAGCAACACAAAAACTTCACTCCAAAACTCCTCTGAGGTATCCAGGTTCATTAGAAATTCGCCATGTTGATGAGAAAGCTTCATCGTTGTCATAGAAACCATTCCTTCACCTGCAATGAAGGCCCCCTAGTGGCTGTCTTTTATAATGCCTTTTTTTCATCCAACCCACCTAATTTTACAGCGTGAAAAAATAAAATAAAAAAAGAACAAAACAAAGCACAACACACTACGTAAGGTGACCCTAGGAAATCATAAAGTTGTCGGAACACTCACACAATACCCCAAAACAAATCCCCGACTTTTGGATCACGTGACAGCCGGTCGCCGGCTGGCTCCCATATTACTACAACACGGGGGTGTTCGGCTTTACATTGACAATGATTTCTCTTCTTATAGCACCGTATTCTTTTACCATTTAACAGAACTTTTTGTGAAATAATATAATAATATATTTCTAGTTCTATAAACAAACGTTTTTTGTGGAATCATAAAATATTTAAAAAAAGAATATTACACCTCCCCCTTTTTTCTTTGCTGTGTTTGAATGGAAAATTCACGAATGGCACAGTCCGTCTCCATGGTGACCAGTGTTGTTTCTTGGACAGGAGTACCAGGAACTGCAGGTATGTGTGCTCATATACAAAATAGTTTTTATATCTTTATTTTTTATGCTTTGTAATGTTAACTGTCATGCAAATTAATATTTATCTCTTGTGAACCTTTTTTGTTGCACCTTAGAGGAAGTTAGAGTGGAATAAACCCCAAAATTAGGGTTTGCTGCTATAGGGAACATATAGGAATACTAATTATACTTAAGAATGACTCTGAAAGAAAAAAAAATACTTTTTGTTTGGTATTACTCCATACAGTGGACCTCACTTTAAAAAAAGATAATTTTACTGTTTTATTGTTATATTTAGTGTTTTTTTTTGTAATACATATACTGAACACTATTGGTGGCCCTTTGGTGACCTCGAGGGCCACTGTTAAGACCCCCTATACCTTGTACATCACCAACCACTGATTTATACAATTTTTCAGTTCAGTATTATATATACACATTGTTTTTGGATTATGAAGGTACAACCACTGTACTTTTCTTATGGAGGAGAGCATGCCATTGTACCTCTCACTCATTCTCGCAGGTCCCCCTACCAATTATTCTCCTGTCACCTGAAATAATCACAAAATATTTCCCGCGACAGAAATATGACATCTGTACAGGGCTTTACTCATTTCCCTACTTCATTCAAAACCTAAAAATCAAAATTTATTCTTTACACACTCCCAAATTTTTTTCTCATTTGAGTTCTGCTTCAAAGCTTCATTTTAAGTTACATTTTTTTGAAGAAAAAAAAATAAAAGATGGCAACGCTGCTCTTAAATTCAGAGCTGGTCCCTGCAGTAATCTCTTTTCACCACAAGATGCCCTCAGTCTTCCAGGTTAGACATCCAGGGTCATTCAGGCAATTATCAACACAGCACCAGCCCCCCATGATCCCTAAGTATCATGTGACCTGCCAGATTTAGAAAAAGGCTATTAAAAAAATGAGGTGCTTTTGCATAGGGGAAGGGGGGGCCTGTTTTTTGAGCACTACAGTCAAGCCTGTAATCCGGGGTAATCTGTAGACTTGTCAGGTCGCTCCTGCAATGTAAACGGCAAGTAGTGATGTCACGTGTAAAGTTTATGCTTCGTTAAGAATTTGCAACCTTGCACCTGATCTGTGTTAGTCATAAGTTATAGCCATTAATCAGCGCCAATTCTCTCTTCCTGCAGCCATGTACAAGTTAGACCTTCCCATAGATCCTAAAGAAATCGCAGCCATAGAAAGGAGAAGAAACAAGGAACAGCAAAGACAAAGCCGTATCTTCAATGCCAAAGTTCGGACCATTGGGGTAGGCTGGCTCCTTATGGTGGATTATGGTAGCCTCTGTGTTCTGCTTGTTTTATAATGAACTGTGTGACTTTACCTTGTGCAGGTGGATGTTCCCACATTGGAAAGACAGGTTGAAGAACGGAAGGCAATGGAAAAGCTTGAGAAAGCTCGGGATGAAGCATTCGGCAAGTATTTCATGGTCATATGCAGTATTATTATTATTACACAGTATTTATATAGCGCCATCATATTACGCAGCGCTGTACAAAGTCCATAGTCATGTCACTAACTGTCCCTCAAAGGAGCTCACAATCTATGTCCCTACTATAGTCATATGTGGTTAATGTAGTCTAGGGGGAAGCCAATTAACTTACCTGCATGTTTTTGGGATGTGGGAGGAAACCGGAGTACCCGGAGGAAACCCACGCAAACACGGGGAGAACCTGCAAACTCCATGCAGATAATGTCCTGGGTGGCTGCAAAGGCTGGAGTACTAACCCCTGAGCCACTGTGCTGCCCTGTATATTGACACTGCTTATGGTGGGCTAAAGACCTCTGTGTGTTATAGTGGACCAATCAGAAACTTTAAAAGTTTGCCAAATACACAGCAAAGCGGAAGACTGTAAAGCAATGTTTCTCAACCAGAGTTCCTCCAGAAGTTTAGGGGTTCCCTGAGCAATGAGCAGCTTGTGCCTCTCAGTCAATGTAAGTGACACCAATGATCTTTTTGGCTGTCTGTAACATTCTTCCCATAGCCAATGTATAAGGCATTCTTCCCACTGACCACCAGGATGATGTATCATAAATTGGACTTAGCATAAATATTGGCAGGGGTTCCCCTGAGACCTTAAAGTTGTTTCACGGGTTCCCCAATGCAAAAAAAGTTTGAGAAAGGCTGCTATAGAGTGACAGCATTGAGTCTGCTGGCATCACATCCAAGATGGCGGCACCCAGCAGCAGTCTTAGGGCTTTTGGATATCTGCACAAGGCCGGCTTTTAAAGGTAAATCACATGTGTATAATATATTATTATAACCTTATGGGAAGACTTTCACAATGTGAAAAAAAGTTAGGAAGTTGAATACTATTACAGTATATTTGAACTTTCACAGATTGGAAATGTTTTGACACAACGATTCTTTACATTTCTTTTTGACTGAGATTTTGTTAGAACTTAACTCCAGAGACATAGGTATCAATAGAAAATTAATTTAATTGCCAATGAAGGCCTAGGTGGAGAATTATTCTCTTGGTAGGTTTAAGGTATGTGTAAGAGTAACGGGTGTAACTGTAAATTGTTCCCTTTCCAATTCAACCTAGATTCGACCTTTTATTTGTTTGAAGATACAGCAGTTACTACGGGTATTCCCCGGGTTACATATGAGATAAGGACTGTAGGTTTGTTAAGTTGAATTTGTATGCAAGTAGGAACAGGTACATTATTTTAATAAATGCTATTAGGACAGATGTTTGTCTCAACAAATTATTTGGCAGCGTGTTATCAGTTACTGTATAAAATCCTCACTGTGAGCTAACCACAAACAAAGAAAAAAAAAATTTATGGAGCCTAGACATTTAATAAATTCTGGAGCAAGCTGTGCTGGTATATGCAAAGAAACAACTGAAAAGTTTGTCTTGGTCATTAAAGAATTACAGAAAGCTTCAGAAAGAGCTCACCCCCCTAAGATCACCCACAACCTCAGCTGTGTTTAGCAAAAGATTTCTTCTGCAAGTCATGCAAACCACCCCCCTCTCCCCTCCAAGCCTTTGTCCTGCACAGGAGCGAGCAGGGAATTCCTGTTCGTATCTAGGAGTCATCTGTATGTCGGATGTCCTTAACCCAGAGACTAAAGCTACGTACACACTTCCAATTTTTATCGTTGGCAAACGAACGATCCTGCACGATATCTGCGAACGATCGTATAGCACCGATCCTGTACATACAGATAACGACACGATCGTTCAAAGATATTGTACACACGATAGATGCGATCGTTTGAACGATACAGGAAGTGACGTGCACCACAGGAAGTGAGCGAACGTTCGTTCACCGCGCATGCTCAGACCATGGACGATCACTGAACGACCGTACACACGATAGATGGTCAACGATCGTCGTCCAATCCGATCCGCCGGTCCGGTCGTTCATTTCCAACGACTATCCTCGTTCGTCGGCGTCGTTGGTTACTTTTTTTACGAACGATTTTTGGCCAATCGGTCGTTCGTCCGTCGTTCATTTCCAACGATAAAAATTGGAAGTGTGTACGCAGCTTAACTGTATTGTGACTGCTGTGCAATTTTTTATAATTGACCACTAGGTGGCAGCATAGGTTTTATTTTTTGTATGCATTTAATTTAGCACTGCATAGGGGTTCAAATGGCTGTGAACAATCAAACAGTCCAATCGATGGGGGAAGAATTTATAAATACCTCCCAGGGTGTTTTCCCATAAATCTTCTTTAGTTACGTCTTGATTTCAGAAGTTAAAATATCATTTTTTTGTGTTTAGGTGAATATTGTACATTGTTTATAAGGCTAATGAAATTAGCACAATTTCAATCAAAGCAGAGAAATGAACCTATTATCTCTTCTGCAGATGCAGACAGACAGCAGTATGATAAGATTGCACTGATGCTGGAACAAAGAGAAAATCAGATAGCCCGAGACCTAGACAAAGCAGTGCAGAACTTCAGAGAAGGGCATCAACAACCCCAAAACAGAAGGGAATTCGACCTGTATGATCCAGACTTTCTAAAGAAGGACCGGCCCGCACGAGTGAGTGACCATGATCCCAGATGTGGCCCTGCCAGCCTACAGAAGTTTGCTGGAGAAGACCTAAGTGAGAAGGAACGGAAAAAGCTGCAGACTGAACTCTCTAAAAAATGGCTGACAGAACAGAAAGATGAGAGGAAGAGGTCTGAAGCACAGAAAAAATATGCAGGTTGGTGGGAGTGAGTACATGGAAACATTCGCCCTGTTATCTCAATGTACAAATAAAAGAACATGCCCCTGCTAAAGAAGAATACTTGTCCCCTTCCCACCACTATTCTATGTATTACCGTATAGACTTGCATAAAAGGTTTGCTGCACCCAGCATTTATTGCAGTGTTGAAATTCTTGCTCCCCCTTTGCCTTCTGTGGTTTCCTCCCTTGACCTGCAAATTAATAGTGGACACATTGGTGGTGTATAAACCGGTGAATGAAACCACAGTGCTAAGTGTGGGACCAGGCAACCGATACCCAGCAGTGTGATGGGTGATATTAAGTCTTCAGGCATCTTTCTGCAGAAAACAGTAGAGAACAGAAGCAACCTTTGCTGTGGTTATTCCTCCAGAATGAGAAATATTCTCCTGGGAAACACTTGCCAGCCTCCATGGAAATTCAAAACACTTTATTCAGGAAGGTGCCGGTGGGAGTAACCAATGAGCGTAATTGAGAATTAAGGAGATTGACACTCCTGGAAGTGTTTAATTCCCAGCCACAGGGCTTAGAAGGTGTTGTCCTCCACATTATTATCATTTACTCTTTGCATTCTTACATCCTAAAAGACTCTATTTAGTTCAGCTGGATAGAAAAGCACACAATGAGCCTGATTTAATAAAGCTTTCCAAGACTGGAAAATATAGACTATCATGGGAGAACCAACCAACCAAGTGATCTAGCAAACCTGGAATTGATTTTTTAAAGTAAATTATCAGTTGACAAATGTCTTCAATCCTGGATCAGATCCATTCCAGGTTTGCTAGATCACTTAGGTTCTCCCATGATAGTCTATCATCTCCAGTCATGAGGAGCTTTAATAAAACAGATCCAATGTATTCTTTTATCAGATCAAAAGTAAAAATAGACACATCTGTACTAATCCTAACCATGGCCATTTAGAAGACATATGACTGCAGTATCATCACAGGCTGCATTTTGTGCCTGGCCAGGTGTAGACAGATGGAGACATAACACCAGCTCTTTGGAAGCTGTTTGAAGAAAGCAGAATTAAATGACAGCATCTCTTCTAAGCCCTGTATGCAGGCACTGACCAATCATGCAAATTTGTCCTGGGTTAGTGATTTAACTGGTACTGCAAAGTGACAACCAGGCAACTGGGCTCCTCCTTTTATAGAGAGGGCAACAATTTCATGCTTCCTCAAAATGTTCCCTATACCCGAGAATCATCTACTGCACACAAATTATTTTTGGAAGTGAAGTCTTGCTGTAACTCATTTTTCGTCATTTCCTCCTATGAATTATCTTTGACAATATTCATTATATTAACTTCCTAGATGAGTTATATGATAAGAAAAGGGTGGAGTTGGATGAGAGAGCGCAGCATCTGAGCAAGATGGAAGAAGACTGCAGAAAGGCTGTGGACATGGCCATTAGTAACTTCAACCAAGCACTGGTAAGTCATACAGAACACAGCATCCTGATCTACCTATAGCAAAGTCCTGGAATGTACATCAGGAGTAGAGGTCGTATTGTACTCCTAATTTTAAAAGGATTTTGTAATCTGCAATGGTCACATGATCAGTCCCAACTTTTCAAAACTGTTTACATTACAATGTGCCAATGTACACAGTGTAAAGTATATCCCTTACTTTGCAATGGCAGCAGACCGAACAGGAAATTGATCTGTAGTGTCAGGGGGGACAGTATGGCATTATCCAGCAGTGGCCCATGTACAGTGGTTGATTTAGTCTCTCCCACCCAAAAACAGCAGCATCCAGGAGCCTGATCTCAGATTTAGGTGAAAATATTTTCTATCCTAAGAAATAAAAAACATACAGGAGAGGTACAGAGCAGCGGTCGCCAACCGGTCTGTGGGAAAATTTTGGTGGTCTGTAGCTTTGTCTGGTGCGCCCCCAGGGGGGTCAGGAGAAGCGTCCTGCTTTGGGGCGCACCAGCCAGAGCCGCAGACCATATGAACACAGCCTGCCCACTCTCCCATTGTAGGCTCAGACCGTGCAATGGGAGAGTGGGTGGGTTCTGGAATCATGACGTCACTCTCTCATTCTGAGTGACATACGGCTCCTTGCACATGCATGCTCCAGATTCATTGCATTTTTTGGTCTGTAGGTCTGAAAAGGTTGGTGACCACTGGTATAGAGGATGTCCCTATCCCTGGAGGGGGGGGGTTTGGGGGGAAATCAGGGCTGGACCTGATTTTTGTATTGACCACCCAAGCCATGGCCTGAGCAAAATGGTTCTGTAGGGTGCACACAGACCCTCCAAATGTTTTGGCAGGTACAGACATCTCTATTACCTGGAAGCTGCTGTACCTTCTAGACAGAGTACGGCTGGAAGATCTGTGAAGTTGTTGCCATCAGGTTAATGTCACCAGATGACCACTGGTAACAATTTGTTCTAGAAAAAAAATGACAAATATAACATTAACAATAATAAAACAAAGGTTCAGCGTACAAGGTAAGCTTAAGTAAAATCCAAGAAAACAGAGCTGTAGTATCATTGACAAGTCACTACAAGTGAAGTCATTTACATCAATGAACATAGAATGACAAAAAAACATGGAACAATAAAGGGCGGAATAGAGAAATGGGAATGGGAAGCAATAACCTAGGTTTAGCAAAGCCAGTAGGATTCATTTTCTTTCTTTCTCACTCTTCTTCCCTATCTCTCTTTTCCTTGCTCTCCTCTTTTATTCCCCCTCTCTCTCTCTCCCTTCTCCTCCCTCTCATCTTTCTATTTACCTCTCTCTTTTGTACATATACAACACACCATGCAAAATGTTATATAGCACATAGTCTTCTTACAAGGTTCACTAGGCACCATAAGGTGAATGCATTCAGTACTTTAATATGACAAATTTTTCATGGGTTCCTTAACCACTGATCCACATATGTATCCCTTAACTTAGGCCAAGGAGTCATCAGAGCGCATAAAGCTTGAAAAGCAACAAGAAGAAGATAATAACTTCTCAGAGATTTACAACCACCTGACCGGTGACATACTGACGGAAAATCCAGATGTGGCAGTCAGCTACTATGGGCCCCATCGTGTGGTTCCAGATCGTTGGAAGGGAATGAGCCCGCAGCAGCTTAAAGCCATCCTGGAAATTCAGGCGCAGCAGCAACAGGAAAAACAGGTGGAACAATTAGTTATGTTTGCTGGATTCAATAGAGCTTTTGAAATCATGAGCTGCCCCTGGAGCTGAAGCAGAACTGCCATCAGCTGCCCAGTTCTAAGTGTTCAAAACAATGTCGCATAAAGTCAGCTAGTATTAGCCTTTGGCAGTCCCTGTGCAACATACCCCACATTAGGGGGGAGAGAAGCAACTCAGGAAGCCAAAAAGCTGTGCTAATAAAAAAAAAATCAGAGTGACAGATGAGCTTCTCTGTGTGGCACTTCTCATTTTACTGTCCAGTCTCAAAGTAGGAAGTGGGGCCCCCCCACTACAGACTGCTCGTAAAAAAACTACAGAGAAGGCGCAGACAGCACCAGGGGTAAAAAGAGCACCAATGAGGGGTTAAAACAGGAATCTCACTGGGATTCATACAGTCCTCTTGTATTCATTCAGATTGTTGTCATTCTCAGAGGTTGAAGGAGGAAGAGAAGCAGCAAGACGCAGAGTGGGACAAGCAGAGGATCCTGGTGGCTCGGGCTGCAATGACTCTGGAGCAGCAGGAGGAACAGCTGAGCTCGGAGATCAGGAAGAGGATGGATCAGTATAACCAACAGCTGAGCCGGGAGCAGAGGGCACAGTAAGTGGCAATGGCTGAGTATTGATTATTTCCCTTTATTATATCAGAAAATGTTTTTAATATTTGTGTTTATTATCTTTCCAGCCTGGAGTACCTGGATAAAGTTGTTTACACCAACAACCCCACTGCACATTACCACAGCCAATTCAACACTACCAGCCGCTGAAAAGGACCTCCCCTGAGGAGTTACACTCATCAATAACTATGTGATGAACATCGCTCCTGTTTGTACCTCCAAAGAAATAAAGATATTGATGTGATTGGAAACATTATTTCTTTGTCTGATGGGTTGTCTGATATAATAAAAAGCTGACTATACATGTTGCAAATGGATTGTATAATTGTATTTAAATTTGCTGACTGCTGTATAGTAGAAAGGACTTGATTAGATGAAGTATGGATGGATTGTTTGGTTATGCTGTTTAGGTACAGGTAGGTTGTGGTGTGTATAGGCGAATCACAGGTGTTGGGTAGATTTTGGCTGGTGGAAGGGGCCAGCAGGGTGCTGTGGATTCCTGAAAACATTATAGCACCTGGCTTTAGTACTCCTTTAAAAAGCTCCTCGCTTTAATGCAAACAGTGGGTGGTGTTGTGGGAGGAGTTATGTAAATATCATGGTGGTTGGCAGCTTTCTGGAGGAGTGGGTGTTTCTAGGCAAGCTGTATTTGCATTCAGACTGCCCCCCCCTCCCCCACGTGATTATTTAAAGAAAGGAAATTCATAAATTAAGTGGGGAATGGAAAGGGGCTAGATGATGCAGGACATCCTCCAACCAGGAAATGAGGATGCTCTATTTGACTTGCTGCAGCTTCTAATGTACACGAAAGGAAGCTCACTGTCCTAAATTGTAAACGTGGGGCCACAGTGGAAGCCACTAGGTGGGAGGGGAATTGGTGGCTATTGTGGCATCAAGAGTTTTTCAATCTGATTGGATAATCTGCAATGCTGCCATAAAAAGGGAATAACTCCCATTCTGCCCCTCCTGATAACCGCTTAAATCCTCTCCAACACTACACTAACCCTTCTTCTTGAATAATGACCCCATGCATTTACCATGCCATGGCAAGATTTTCCTTCTGCTTGTTGTCTGGCCAGTTATATTGACCCTTTGCTGTCATGCCTGACCACGGTCATCTCCCCTGTAAAGGACACATGCGCACTCACATGACCCCCATATCACACATATCCTGGAGCACGCTGGAGAGCTCCGCACATGCGCATTGTTTTTACCAAACCGCATTTAAGTAGCTTTTAAAAGTCGGAGGACGAGTAAAATCCCTTTAAAGCCCCGCCATTCGACTGTGATTGGTCAGCACGGTGTTCTATCTCTTTTCTGATTGGCTAAAACAGTGTCTGATGCGTTTAACGTTTACTCTTTTGATTCGATGAGCGTTCGGCTCTCTATCAAACGATTGGTTGGCAGTCTAACGAGGTCTCTGGAAGTCATGGCGGGTGTGCGGAGCTTGAAGGTGAGCAGACTGTGAACTCCTGGATGGGTCTGGGGCGGTGTAGGTGGCCATGGTGAGCGGCCATGGTGAGCAGCCATGGTGGGGGAGGACTCACCTTGGGGACCTCGGGTGCCTAGCAGCTTGCGGTCATGTGATCACCGGACCTGACCTTGTCAGCACCGGGTACATGTATCCCCGGGTCATCCCAATACATTGGTGGTCATAGGGGTGAAAGTCCAACAACCAATCAGCAGCCTTTTTTTTTTGGTCTGGTTTCAGTAAAGCGTATTATGATTGGTTTCTAGGGGTTACTGCATTTTATACTTTGTTTACCCAACAGCAGCAAATCAAAGGCTATGTACACATGTACAATAATTGTCGAACGACCGATCAATGATTATGCACGATTATTTTAAAGGGTCGTATAGTGCACGATTCTGTACATGCTGAAATGATCGTTCAAAAATAATCTACTAGAGAAAGTGTACCACAGAACCATCCACGATCACTGAATGACCATACACACAATAGATTGTGAACGACTGTCGGCCACTGAGATCCACCGGGATGGTCGTTCGTTTCCAGCGACTTTCCTCATTCGTTGGCGTCGTTGTGCACTTTTTTTGTTAAAGATTATTGGCCAACGGTCGTCATTCGTTCACTTCCAATGACAATTATTGCACCTGTGTATGCAGCCTAAGTCTATTTGTGGGCAGGTTTTAGCTTCAGGATTGCTTGCTATGGGTGCAAGCACTGTCATTACCCAAAACTCCTTATTGGTAATTTGGTTTATATGAAAAAGAACATCTTCAAATGTACTTTATGTTCTGATTTAGACCCCGTTCACACCTTCGAAATAGCACACGGTAACAACGCTGATGTAATTCTCTTAAAACGCCAGTTTGCCTATCCCTTCTCATACCTCATCTCCTTAAGTTGAAAGGTGTGCTGCTATTTGTCTAAATTAGTCACATGATTTGGACTCCCTTTCTCCGCCTACCAGGGATTTTCTAGATGGAGCTGTCCCCATCACGGTTAAATCCTGGTCATGTGACTAGTGATGTCATCAAGGCTTGCTCCCCAGACAAGGGGTGACCCCTTTATAGAGTTAGGTCTGCAGCCACTTGGGTTCTGCTAACATCTCTTCTCAGTCTCCCCAAGTTTTCATATGTGCTCTTTTCATTTGCAGGGTCTTGTTGGCATTGTCACCGGAGGAGCCTCAGGTCTTGGCCGGGCCACGGTGGAACGGTTGGTGCGCCAGGGAGCCAGCGCCGTTATATTGGATTTGCCAAGTTCCGATGGCAGCAACGTGGCCAAGTCTCTTGGTGATAAATGTGCCTTTGCTCCCACAGATGTAAGTTTATAATCTGGTGTAGGCCCATTTTATCGAATATATA
The DNA here is from genome assembly GCF_032062135.1 of Pyxicephalus adspersus. Taxonomy (NCBI): domain Eukaryota; kingdom Metazoa; phylum Chordata; class Amphibia; order Anura; family Pyxicephalidae; genus Pyxicephalus; species Pyxicephalus adspersus. The sequence goes on along the minus strand of NC_092871.1, from coordinate 81,913,736 downwards.
TAATATACAACCAATCCTCTTATTGTAATTTAAATATTTAAATTTTGATTGGTTGTCCTATATGCCATTTGCACAGTATCAAAGAGAAATACTAAAGAGAACCTGTACTGTGACCAAGGACATCCTTTTGCTAATTATATTTGGCATTTCTATGGATTCTGTATCAAGCATGTAGAAAGCAAAGTCAAAATTCCTGATTTGCATGCGTGTTCATTGAATCAGAGAGTATCTGAATTATTGAATAGGCTTGATAGCCTGGGAGCCATTATATCAGACGTAGAATTCATCAATGGGGGCAGCTCACCGTTGGTTGTTAGGATGCCTGGTACATCCCAGGTTCCCCTGCAGCTGCTGGGACTGAATAAACTAGGGTGCACCTGTGCCGGAGTTATGTCACTTTGGCCTGTCCAATCATGTGGAAGATTAGTGGCGTCCTGGATTGAATGAGGACAGGTGAGTATGAAAAGGGTTCTGCTTTAAAGCCAATCTTGGGGCATAAGGTCATACCCCCCTCATGCCTTCCTTCTACCCCACCTCTAAACCCCATTTTTCTCTCCTAAGAAAAAGAATGCCCAGGTCACACGTTGCTCTATCCTGGTACTCTTATCTTCCTCGAATCCATGTCACCACCTGTCTGATATCCTTTTCTGAATGGGCCAGAAGATACAGGAATCACGCAAGGACCACTCAGCACAGATGCCATGGCATTGTGGACCCACCCTTGAGGTGTCTTCACCATAGTACCCTTCAATCACATTGTAATGATGCAGAGAGCAGCGCCAGCATCATCCCATCAGCTCTGTTGCAACTTTAAGAACCAAACACTGCTGGAAAAAATCTGAAGAGGAAAAGCACCCCTGCATCACATGACCTTCAAATCAGATTTTTAACATGGGAGACCCTTGAAATATCTTTCAGGGAACCCCTCCTATAATTACTATATACACAGCTCACAGTATATTAGTGTGGGGGTCAGTGGGAAGAATGTCACCCTTTGCCACTTACATAAGATCACCTGAGAGGTGCAAATTGCTTATTGCTTGAGGAACACCTAGCAACCTCTGGAGCAGGCATATCCAAAGTTCGGCCAAGGGCCAATTGGGGCCCACAGCCTCTGTCATAAAATCAATAATATGCAGCCGCCAGCACTGTTCACTACAGTATAAAATACACACGTACAAAAACAAATATTTTTATTTCATTAGAGTTGATCAACCGCCTTGCAATTATCGGTTAGCTACTCAGCGGGACAGGAGTCCCCATGTGTGCACAGGGAATCCCCCAGGTTACAGTGGGCGTGTGCTGTGCGGCACACCCACTCTGATTCTAAGAATGTGCTCTGCACGGAGCCCTCACTGACATCAGACTCGGTGCACAGGGAATCTCGCATGTCACCCTGGTGTGTATATGCTGTGCTGGACCAGCGCAGACCATATCCACACTAACCCTGAGTACATGCTGATTGGTCGGCCCTCACACATTTTCACCTCACCAAATCTGGCCCTTTGCAAAAAGTTTGGACACCCCAGCTCTGGAGGAACCCCAGGGCAGTGGTCACCAACTTTTTTGGACCAGCGGACCACTAAATTTACCGGCTCTGGACCCCTTTAATGATGTTATGATGCCAGAACCCGCCCACTTTCCCATCGCAAATCTGAGCCTAAATCCAGAGACACAACCCACCCACCGCCCTTAGCCTGGGATCTGTACAGGGGACATGGTCCGCGACTTAAGCCGGTGCGGGGTCCTCACCCTGCTCCGGAATGCACCGGCAAGAGCCACGGACCACCAAAATATTCTAACAGACCACCGGTTGGCGACCGCTGCCCTAGGGCACCATGGAACCACTGGTTAAGAAACATTGCTGTAGATGAATAAATATTAAAAAGGGCAAAGATTGCCAGACTACTGTTGGCCATTGTTAATAGGAGCCCCAGATTTTATAGTTTTTTTATACCAGGGTTGGTCATATGTTTGCCTGATGTTCAGCTTTAATAGATTTCTACATCCCTCTGTATTCTGACCTTGCGGCAAGTGTAATAATTATCTAACATTGGAGTCCAAATGTCGGTACAATGTACAATAACACACCGAATAGCAAGCTGCTGGCATATTGTTCATACAAATTGAATTTTATCAGCAGAACTTATCATTCATGTATTAGATTTGGGTGTTTGGGTATTGCTGATTGTAGTAACTCATAAAAAATGGGTTATATTCTCCATTTCTACCTAATAAACCCACCATGACCTTTTATTTTGTACTTGAGTGATCTCCAGCTTGTCAGAAAGACAAATGAAGATTTACAAAGTCAGATCCCTGGCATTGTCCCAGTGTTGGCCTTGACTTTCTCATCTGGGGGGGTGGCGTATTAAAGAGAAGGGTGCTATAGCTTTCTCTTTGAATCTGAATGCCCTAATTTATTTTATTGTGTTTTCCAGGTCTTGTGTAAACATTGTGCTGCCAGGTGATTCCACACATACATAAGATTACATTGTTCTTTGCTGTCCTTTGATTAATATAGGTGACCTCAGAGTCAGATGTGAACGGTGCACTGGAACTGGCACGCTCCAAGTTCGGTGGAGTGAATGTTGTGGTGAACTGTGCAGGGATTGCCGTCGCTATTAAAACATTCAACAAGAGCAAACTGATGCCCCACAGCCTGGAAGAGTTCCAGAAGGTCATAAATGTGAGTTCATAGCACAGCAGATGGGTAAAACAGAAGAAAATTATGTTTTTTATGCCCTTAAATAAAATCTTTGCTCGGTGTGGATTTAAAAAAAAAAGGCGCTACTGACTTCTCTACCTGGTTTTAACAGGTATTAACAGTTGTTTATTCTCTAAGTTACAGTTGTTTCTAAATGCTTAGAAAATCTGCCGTGTGTTTACAATGGAGAGCTGTAGGCTGCAAAGTCTCCACTTGGATGGATTTTGCTGGTCACAGAATTGCTTTTGGTCCTAGCCTGGTAGTTGTTAATAGTAACATGAGGCTAAAGAGGAAATACAGTGAGGGTTTATTATTACTTTAAATGTGCCCTCATTAATTTATGTAGCTGCAGGCATTGTGGAGAAATTCATCTTTAAACTTCACAACAGACTCACAGAAATCTTCTTTCTTGGAATACAGACAACTGCCAGGCCTCCTATATAAACACACAGCAGAAGTCTAAGCTGTTAGAAACCATAGCTCCAGATAATTAAGGTACAGCTGTCGCTCCCACTTATTCCTGCTTGGGTGGAATAATGAACAACCTCAGAATAGACATGGCAAGACAAGCACAACCATTCATCTTTGTTGAAAATCTAGCATGTGTGCATTGATCCCCCAACATAGTTCATCAGTATACCCTAATGGATGGTTGTTGTAAATTTTGAGAATGAATAGCATACCTTGCAGTGGGGCTCACTCAAGGGTTAAAGCAGACCTAAACTGAATGACTATCTAACAGTTGCAGTGCATGGGATAAGGTAAAGAAACTTTATTTTCTTTACATTCACCCAGTGCAGGGGTAGCCTCACTTCAAAGTAATTTTCCATCCTAACTGGAGTGCAGCCTCAATTTCCTTTTAGGCTGGAGGTTGGGTCAGGACCAAATCAGGTAAGGCCTGAGCTACAAGGCACAATCACGTTTTCTATTGAAGAAAGCACAGCCACTCATTCAGATTGCGCCCCCTTCGTAAAACAGAACAGGAATGTGTGAACAGCACTCATTCTTTCTCCTTTTAACCGAAATGATCACAAAAGATGAGACAGAAATCGAAGATATGTACAGAGATTTATTCATGTTTAAAGCATCAGATGAGGTAATATAGTGACCTGTCACTTAGTGTTATCATTTTCAGTAAACAATAAGCTACTGTTGTAGTCCCCATTGGCTGTATGTAGCCACATCTGCTGCACCCCCCTCTCTCTGAAGCTGCCAAAACTCATTTAAGGTTGGTAAGTCTTAAATGATTAAATGTAGCAGATATTGTATATTTTTTGCATTGCACAGTCCCTAATCTGTTAGTGGCCATTTCAGGTGAACATTGCGGGTACTTTCAACGTCATTCGCCTGGCAACAGGAGAGATGATAAAGAATGAACCGGATAAAGACGGGCACAGAGGTGTCATAGTCAACACAGCCAGCATTGCTGCTTTTGATGGACAGGTAGGCATTTGATGGAACAAACTAAAAGGATTTGATACAACACAAAGCATAAAATTATATAATTTTTTTTTTTTGTTTTCTTTTCTAGGTCGGGCAAGCAGCATACTCAGCCTCCAAAGGAGGAATTGTAGGAATGACACTACCCATCGCTCGGGATCTGGCTCCACTTGGAATTAGAGTTGTTACTATTGCTCCTGGTACTTATTTATTTCTTAAAGTGATAGCATCACTTGATTTAATAAACAAAAATTGTTATGTGAAGGGATTGTTAACTGTCAAATATAATAGAAAACTGCCAAGCATCTCAGCCATTTATTGCGCAAGATCCAAATATCGGTCACATGACTGCGGGAAGTAAAGGTTCAATTCATTCACAAAATATTTTTTTATTATTATTAATAGCATGAGAGAGATTCTGTTCATTCCTTTTCTCATTATCACAGCTTACCAGTCCCAATGGTGCCAGCTTTTATTTTTGTTTTTCATGCTAAGAATATTTTCAGCACAAAAAGAAATTACTTGATGGCCTTGCCTGAAATACAAAGTCTATTTCACTTGCTGTGAGTGAAACTGGAAGCAAAAACCAGGTTCTGTTATTAGTGTGAACTGCTAATCCAATCAGCCCCATGTAATGGAGGTAAATAAAGCCAAAGTATTTGTCCATTCTGGGTGGCAACAATAGCTCCCTATATAGACGGGGCGTTAGCGTAGCCACCCTACATTGTAGTGTTCAAAATATCTATAGTAAAAGTAAAGGGATTGACACCAAAAATGAAAAACTAATGCAGCCAGTGGTAATCTGCAATATTGAACATTTCAATGCTTTAATGCTCATATTTATTGGCTTTATAAGATGCCTGAAAATTGTGTGTTTTTTAAATGATTTTTTTCCTTTTTCCATTTCACAGATTATTTTACAACAGAAAAATTGGTGGAAGTGGTTACATGTATAACCAAATATTTATTTTTTTCTCAGGCTTATTTGCCACCCCTCTCCTGATGGGCCTACCTGAGAAGGCAAGAGAGTTCTTAGCCAAGCAAGTCCCGTTTCCCAGCAGACTGGGTGATCCTGATGAGTACGCCCACTTGGTACAGTCCATTGTGGAGAACCCCATGTTGAACGGAGAAGTGATTCGTCTGGACGGTGCCCTTCGTATGCAGCCTTAAAGGCAATAACAACCTACAGGAGATCGCACGCCCCTCCGTCCATGCCTTAAGGTGTCAACACTCAGCTGCACACGGAGCAGCCATAAGATTTCTTCTGTGAGGGTCCAGGCAGTGACAACAGTTGTGGACATACCCAGAAATCTCGACTGAATGTTTGGACAGCCAACCATGATGGTAGAAAATGTTCTAATACCGTGATTGTTGCTAAGGATCATTAGTTGTCTGTTGTAAAAATAAATTGGTTTATTATATTTTCTCTGTTGTCTGAAATGATGATAATACTAAAGCTGAACTCCAGACGGTCAGTTAAATACACAAATGGAGTGCATTTGATATCTGTTTACCTGACAAAGGTTTTGTATTTCTGCACATCCATATTTTTTTGTGCTGAAGGTAAGTAACATTTATAGGTCTTGTCCCCAACCCTTCCTGGGACAGAATAGGAAAAGGACAAGCAGCAAAATAATGAGCTTATCTGCCACTCTGCTGCCTTCTTTCAGCATGTGTCATGTTAATACATGCCACTAAAGGACATGAGTGCCCAAGGGCCGCCTCTGCCTGAGCTGTGTTAGACAGCGACTGTAGGAGGCTGATGCTAAGACAGGTTCGGGTTTGTCATTTATAACTTGTAGAGTTTAGCTTAATAAAGTTAAAAATTAGTACAGTAAGTGACTCATACCTAGATTTCCACACATAGTTTTAGCCTTCATCCACAACTCATTTGGAATCATCATACAGAGACAGATCAGGGAACATGTTGCATTTTTGTTCTGGGTCAATGCTCAGAGGATGGGAATCACTGGATTAATGTGACAGACAAAATGATTGTATAGAAAATGTAAACTAAATGCCATACTGAACATTGTGCTGCCATTTTGTCATGGATGGTGCCTTGGCAGAATCATAGAGTAGTCTATCAGACAGCACCTCACACAGTGTTTTAGAGCTTTACATCATCTTTTTTTTGCAAAATACATTAGGCCTTCCTAATTGATAAAGGGAGTGATGAAGAGTCCCAAAACATTGCTTTGTGCAAATCAGTGATGCAAATCTTTAAAAATATGTTGAAAAGGAAGAGAGTGATATAGTGATTTGATATGACATGCAGGCAACAAGCGAAGAATTGTTTTATTGTGATCCGAACCTGAGGAATCCACTTTTTTTAATGATGGATATATCATATATTTTTAAAAGAATAAGGTTAACCAATACTTATTGGTCAATGGGAAGAATGCCTCTTACATTTCTGGCCAGTGGGAAGAATGTCACCTTTACAGATAGCCAAAAAGATCATGGTGTCACCTAATCTGAACTGAGAGGTACAAATTGCTCATTGCTCCCTATCAATCTCAGGGAGAACCCTAGGGTCACATAGAACACTGGTTAAGAAACTTTGGCATAGGCATTTGAACAGAATTTATAAATACAGACCAAAGTGTAGGTTTGATGTTACAGGTAACATGTAGAAATGTTTATTGTGCCTAAACCGTATTCTAACAACCATGTTGTATGCCTAGGCACACCACAACTGCACAGCTTGAGATTAGAGGTACTTCTGCTACTAATGATAAGTTTTGATATTCCTACTGTGATGTTCATTGTTCTCCTTGCTGGAGGCTCTGACATGAAGCCATGCCCTGCCTCTACCAATATGGCCACCACTACAGAGACACAAAGCAGAACAAAACATGGTAATCCAGTTGTGGAAGTAGATCAGCTGCAGGTGGACAACAGATGGCATTTCTGGTCATTTGTCTTTTGTCTGCCTTCTCTGAGCATTGCTTCCAGAGTTTAGTATATCCCTTATGTTTTTATTGCTTTCTGTGCTCCTCTTTAGGAGATTCTCATTCTTTGCCCTGGTGACCTTGCAGGGACTGAAAATGAAAGTAATCCAAATCAAAGGCCACCCCATTTTATCCAAAATGGAGACTTTTTACTTTAGATCTGCTTTTTTATTGTATTTACTCTTGCAAAAGATTTATTAAAGGCATACAAATTTATATTATTAAATGTGTGCTCAATTCTGCAAATTGATATGTGCAGAGAAACGGGACTTTAATGGCATATATAAAACTCCTACAACATTTTATTGGTACATCAAAAAGGAAAGTAGGAAACAGTGATTTTTGCAGTGCCCCATTATGGGAACCACTGTTTCCCTATACTACAATATACAGACATACATGCACTTTTTCATAAAAGTATCAGCATAAACACATAGTTGAAACATTATAGCACGTCTCACAAGAAGTGCCAGTGTATCATCGACACGTTTTGGGGTGTAACACCCCTTCTTCAGGATGAAGCTTAATGAGACTAGTAAATATAATGATACAGAATAAAATTAAATTCCAGTATCACTTTCCAAGTGCCAAAGCAGGTTCACACAGGAAAGGAGCACAGAAGGGCGATGGGTGCCAATAAACAGGATGCAGCAACCAAATGGTGAGACCAGAAGGGTTCAAGTCTGCCTGGGATAGATGAAACAATCCTCTATAGGATGTCCCGTGGGTTCTGCCCTGCAGGGCTGCTTCTAACAGGGCAGAAGATGGTGTTGGAGACTGATGTCAACCAGCAAGGACAAAGAGTTAGAATTAAAAACAGAAAAGAAAAAATATATATATCAAGTATTTATAGCTTGGCTTCTGTAGTCTACAACTAGGTAAACTTTAATTATCCGAGGAATTGCTATTAGAAGAAATTGTAGTTGTTCAAGTGGCCACAGGATGTCGCTGTTACCTTTACAGTACTCTGATAGCACTTCACATTACTAGATTGTTTTTTTTTTTTATTATTGTGTTGTTTTTACTATTCATTTATTACTTATCTATTTTTCCAGTTGGCATATTACAATTCGCACTTCATTTGAATCTGATGAATTTCTGTTCATCAGTACCAAATGATATATAGTTTTAAAAATTCATAAAAATAAAGGCTGGGGATATTCCAGTGTTACCTTTGCAGTAGTTTTCTGAATCCACTAATGATTCTTCAAGGTGCTTCTAATTGTGGGGGATTATTGATCTGTAAGGTGTATACAATGGTCTTCTACCTCTGCTGACCATCAGTGTAACTGGTATTTTTCATCCTTTAAACCACAAATGTAAGAGGATCTATCTAATACTGACCACCATGGAACACAGCCATGATGATCAATGTAAGGGTTCTTTCTCTACTTGGTCACCTTTCTAAGGGGAACCAATCCTGTGAACCACCAATGAAGTTTTTCATTTTTCTTATAACCGATGTAAGGGAACCCATCTCCAACTGACCACAAATGTAAGGGTATCTTCTTCTACAGGTCACCCTATATAAATTACTCTACTCTTGCTGATCAATAATGTACTTGGCGTTCTGCATTCTTTGATCCCCCTATGTATAAGGATCTTTCTAATACTGACCACCAATGTTAGGGAACACAACCATGACCACCAATGTAAGGGTTCCTTCGTGTAAAAAAAGGGGCACCAATCCTGCTGACCACTGTAAGCGTAATTCTTTATTCTTACCACTAATCAAAGGAGATATGTTTTCTACTGACCACCAACGTAAGGGTACTTTCTCCAACTGACCACCTCCCTAATATGCTCTGCTTGAGCTGACCATCAATGTAACTGGCATGCTTCTTCCTTGGAATCACCAAGATAGCCTTTCTATTGCTGACCACCAATGTAAGAGTCCCTTCTCTAACTGGTCACATACAGTTAAGTCCATAAGTATTTGGACAGAGAAAACTTTTTTCTACTTTTGGTTCTGTACATTACCGCAATTAGTTTTACATGAAACAACTCAGATGCCGTTGAACTGCAGACTTTCAGCTTTAATTCAGTGAGTTGAACAAAAAGATTGCATAAAAATGTGAGGAACTAAAACTTTTTTTACACAATCACTTCATTTCTGGGGCTGAAAAGTAATTAGACAATTGACTCAAAGGCTATTTCATGGGCTGGTGTGGGCAATTCCATCGTTGTCGTTATCAATTAAGCAGATAAAAGGCCTGGAGTTGTGGTCATAGGAGCTCTCCATGCAGGTGAAGCAAGCCATCCTTAAGCTGTAAAAACAGAAAAAACCCATCGGAGAAATTGCTACAATATTAGGAGTGGCAAAATCTACAGTTTGGTACATCATGAGAAGCACTGGTGAACTCAGCAACGCCAAAAGACCTGGACGTCCACGGAAGACAACAGTGGTGGATGATGGCAGAATCATTTCCATGGTGAAGAGAAACCCCTTCACAACAGCCAACCAAGTGAACAACGCTCTCTAGGAAGTAGGTGTATCGATATCCAAGTCTACCATAAAGAGAAGACTACATGAAAGTAAATACAGAGGGTGCACTGCAAGGTGTGAGCCACTCATAAGCCTCAAGAATAGAAAGGCTAGATTGGACTTTAATCAAAAACATCTAAGAAAGCCAGCACAGTTCTGGAAAAACATTCTTTGGACAGATGAAACCAAGATCAACCTTTACCAGAATGATGGCAAGAAAAAAGTATGGAGAAGGCGTGGAACAGCTCATGATCCAAAGCATACCACATCATCTGTAAAACATGGCGGAGGCAGTGTGACGGCTTGGGCATACATGGCTGCCATGGCACTGGGACACTAGTGTTTATCCATGATGTGACACAGCACAGAAGCAGCCAAATTAATTCTGAGGTGTTCAGAGACATACTGTCTGCTCAGATCCAGCTAAAAGCAGTCACATTGATTGGGAGGCGTTTCATAATACAGATGGACAATGACCCAAAATATACAGCCAATGCAACCCATCTGTTTATTAAAGCAAAGAAGTGGAATATTCTTGAATGGCCAAGTCAGTCACCTGATCTGAACCCAATTGAGCATACAATTCACTTGTTGAAGACTAAACTTCGGACAGAAAGGCCCACAACTGAAAGCCCCTGCAGTAAAGGCCTGGCAGAGCATTAAAAAGGAGGAAACCCGGCATCTGGTGATGTCCATGAGTTCAAGACTACAGGCTGTCATTACCAGCAAAGGGTTTTCATCCAAGTATTAGAAATTAACATTTTATTTTCAGTTTTTTAAATTGTCCAATTACTTTTGAGCCCCTGTAATGAAGTGACTGTGTAAAAAAAAGGCTTTAGTTCCTCACATTTTATTGCAATCTTTTTGTTCAACCCACTGAATTAAAGCTGAAAGTCTGTACAGCACCAAAATTAGAAAAAAGTTGTCTCTGTCTAAATTTTTTATGGACCTAACTGTATATAAAGAGCATTATTCGTACTGACCAATGTACTGGACATTCTTAATTTTTCTTACCACTAATCCTTTGTTCTCCTGAACCCATCTTCTACTGACCACCAATGTAAAGGTTCATTCTACAACTGACTACCTATATAATGGGCTCTGCTGTTGGTAACCGTCATTGTACTTGGCACTCTTCCTGCTATGAACCACAAATGTAAGGGAATATATTCATTGACCACAAATCTAAGAATTTATTCTTTAACTGGTCACAAATTTAAGGTGACAATACTCCTGCTGTCCACCAGCATTAGTGAAACGGTTGAGAAAGATTTCTCTGGTTGGATTTTTTTCACCTTGCATTTCCTCTTCTAATATGTCTAAACAGCAGGAAAGAATGAGAAATCTGCCAATGGTAATCCAATAAAACAAAGTGGAGAACAAACTTCATAGCTCTCAGCACTCTGAACACCATGCAGTAGAAGTATGGAGGCCTGCAGCTTGATAGAGAGGAGTTTGGAACTACCACACAGGGCTGCAGGTTATTTGTGAATGGATTTATACTCTATAATATCATAGCCAACCCTCAGAGATATGAGCAGTGCTGCACCTTGATCATTCGCATGTGAAAACTTGTCTGCCCTCTGAATTTTTCTGTCTGTCCTGCAGTTATTCCTGGAATGTAGAGAACAGCTCCCTCACACAGGAAAATCCCTTAAGGGAACTCTCCTCTGGCTTACGAATCTGCTTGCCCTGGTAAAGGAGAACACTGAATTCAGGGAAACATTAGCAGATCCCTCTGATCAATATGTGCATGTTAAATTCTTTCTGCAGAGATGTATGGATGTCTGCCATGTCCAAACCCTGTACCACAGACTTCTTCAGCACGGAGGAACCCTTGAAACAACTTTTAGGTCTCATTAAATCCTGTCAATTATAATATCTCACAGATATTATAAGTTGTAAGTTGTGAATGAAATATATATGGAACGATACAAAAGTAGTTGTAACAACAGTAGTAGTAATGACCAAAAAAGTGCAAGCCATGAAAATTATAGAGCTTACCTACACTGGTGGTCACTGGGGTGCTCCAATACATTGGTGGTCAGTGGAGAAGTATTCCTTAAGGTTGGTGGTCTATGGATAAAAGTCTCATTTACATTGATGGAACAGTAGATAATGGTCCCATTTCCAGGGTTTCCATCAGAAGGGACAGGGGGTACTTCTGCATTGGGCTCCTGATCAAAATAGGTTTGCATGTGCAATGTAGGATTATTTACACATGGTAATTGGGGGCCAAGGAATTTTACCAAGTATGGGAGCCAAATAATTCTGATGGCAGTCCTGCCCATTATGGTGGTTAGCAGAAAGAGTGTTCCTTTATTGGTGGACACTGTTAAGTGAGAAGAATGTTCCTCCATCGGTGGTCATTGAGAAGAATGTTCCTACATTTGGGGTCAGTGAGAAAAATACTTATTGATATTTAGAAGAAGAATGCTCTGTACATTGATGGCCACTGGTCAGTGAGAAGAATGTTCCTACATTGATGGTTAATGAGAAGAAGGCTCCATACATTGACGGCCACTGGTCAGAGAGTGGAATGACTCCTACATTGGTGGTCAGTGACAAGAATACTCCTTAAGTTGGTGCTCAGATGAGAAGAATGATTTGTACATTGGGGGTGAATGAGAAGAATAGTCTATACATTGATAGTTACTAGTCAGTGAGTGCTATGACTCCTACAATGGTGGCCAATGAGAAGCAGGGTCCATACATTGATAGTCACCTATCAGTGGGAAGAATAACTCCTATATTGGTGGTCAATGAGAAGAATGCTGGATACATTGATAGTCACCGGTTAGTGAGTGCAATGACTCCTACATTGGTGGTCAATGAGAAGAAGGGTCTATACATTGATGGTCACAGGTCAGTGAGAAGAATACTTCCTACATTGGTGGTCCGTGATAAGAGTGCTCTATACATTAAAGCGTACCTAACTCAAACTTTATACTTTTTTAAAAAAAGAGGGTGTAGCCCAGCTCCCTAATTCTTGATCTCCGATACAATCAAGAATTAAAGGGAGCGCAGAGCCTCCTGGATACCTACGTTATGCATCCTGGGAGGCTCTTGGCTGCTCCTTCTTTGCATGTCTGAGCACCTTGGGCATGTGCAGAAGGAGCCCTTTCATCAATAGGGAAAAAGATTGTCGATCTCACACATGCGCTATGTCACCCGATCTTGCGACTGTGCAGTGGGAGATCGGGTGATGTAGAAAGAAGAAGACGGAAGAAGAGAGGAGAATATGGCGGCGCAATGTCTTCCACATTGGTGGTCAATAAGAAGAAGTGTCTATACATTATTTGTCATAGGTCAGTGAGTGGAATGCTTCCTGCATTGGGGGTCCATGAGAAGAAGGCTCCATACATTGATGGTCACTGGTCAGTGAGAAGAATGACTCCTAAATTGGGGGTCAATGAGAAGAAGAGTCCCTACATTGATGGTCACTGGTCAATGAGAAGAATGAATGCTACATTGGTGGTCAGTGAAAAGAATGCTGTATACACTGTTGATCATAGGTTAGTGAGAGGAATGACTCATTGGTACATTGGTGGTCATTGAGAAGAAACATCCTTTATATCAGGAGCCTGTAAGGTATTCCTACACAGTTGTTGTTATTTAGGGACTGTTGGCTAAGCTGGTGGAATAAACATGAGTGTAAATAAAAGTTGCCTTTCCTAAAATGGGACCGTTGGCACCCCACTGTCTATGCATGCTGATTGTTAGCAGTGCAGATTGGAGGAGTGCTGTGTGACCTTCATTTTATGTCTACACTCACCCCTCAGGGTACAAAAGGTAGCAGACGCCCCATCTTGCTGTCAGTGTTTGGCTCCAGAGAGCGCTGTCTGTCCAGGCTTGTTCCTTACAGTTTCCAATATCTTACAAGTAAAGAATACAGAATAAAAAATGAATTTAGGCGCTGACATCATGGCTCAGGTGTGCTGAATTCTTCCTGCAGGGTTTATACTCAGCAGGCGTCAACCAGGCGCCATGTCCCCAAAAACTTGTAAGGGGCCAAAATAAAGCTTGGTCTGATTTAGGAGATCTCGCCATATGAACTTTTCTAATGCCAATACTTAAAACATATTGAAATCCTGATGATGAACATCTCTTTAATTTTGGTCTGCTTGTAATATCAATGAAAGTGCTTTGTTATTAGCTATTCAAAAAAAAGAAACATCTACTTCATTAGTTATTTAAGTTCAAACCTGCCCTCTGTCCCGTGTCCCGTCCCGTGTTAGTATAAGCAAGCTAAAAACTATCAAATGTTCTTGATTAGTTGACCTACTTCATTAATTATATATGTTGAAATCTGCCCTCTGTCCTTTGCACACTTTCTGTGTTAGTATAAGCAAGCCAAAAACTATAAACTCCCCGAAATGTGTGCACCTTTTTTCCATCATCAATAAATACCTCAGATTTCAATAAAGTTCAATGTACTCTCGATTTCTTGACCTGGAGTCATTGAGAAACTTGAAAACCCATGACTATGACTGTGGCACTCGTTCTGGACCAGGGTTCCATGGCATCTTAAGGTTTCTCCAGTGGTTAGTAGAGGTTCTTTGAGTGTTGGCTGATTTACTTCCCATCTGATGCCTTCCTAGTTCCAGGTTCAACGCAAGTGGGATTACTCCAGAAAACTTTCCACTGTCTAGAAGGCTGCCATTTTGACTAACAATGTGCAGGGCATTCTTTCCTAATTATCATCATAATGGGGATGTTCTTCCCACCAACACCTAATGAATTTATTCTGTTGGGTTTGCTGAGACCTGAAACTTATTTCATGGATTCCTCAGGGGTAAAAAAGCTAAGAAAGGTTTGTTCAAGGACTAGTAAGCTGCCATATAATAAATATTTGTGCTTAGGTTGAGATAACCAGACACATAACTCAGAGGTGCAACAGACCTCATGGTCAGGTCACTCATTTCAACCAATAAGCGTCCTCCATTTTTTTTTCCTATCCTACAGTAGAAACATAAGAGACACTATATCTGGTAACTAAAAGTTTTTCTAGTAATAGAAACTTCCTGCTAGTGTCATGGTTTGCCCATCCTCTCCTTGCACACAATCCTATTGGTCAGTGAAGCATCCCATCATAATGACAGGCCAATAGGAGAGGGAGGAATTTAGTGCTCATGGCATTGGTTTGGTGATGTCATTGGTCCCATATTAAAAAATAATATGGTGGAGCTTTTCTTGTTTCAGCAATTCAGATCACAAGGACAGTGACAGCTTGAATATGACTGGTCGTTTTCCAGCTTTTGTGTTCACATAAGCAAAATGCTGAATAATGATTCTAGAAACATTTTAGCACGTATAAGACGTATTCCTTGTTGTCAAATTATTGTTAAGTTATTTCCTATTTGTTCTTCACTAAAAAACCCTCATTGTAATAAGTCATATTACAGTTTCTACCCATATTTACATTTACATAGAATGGAATACAAACTTAAGCAGTCCTACAGTTCAACAGTTAGACATAAAAATACAGCTTTTTATAATAAATTCTGTACTTACATATAAATAGACATACACTTGCCGGTTCAAATCTGCACATTTAACCAGTATGATATGAAAGACTCTAAAACCCTCATTAGGTGTCATCTTCATAAAGAGTGAGCATGCTTAGATGTTCTTCGGGGGCGTGGCCTTGTAAAAGATGGCGGATCAATACATAAGAACTACTACAATTATGTTATGGGTTAGTGATGCTGATTCATTCAGTCTTCCTATGGGAGTCCTAGCAGGGTACTCAATGGCCAAGTTGCCACTTTTAGTACCATCAGGCAAGGGCCAACATTAGGGGGGGGGGGCATTAGCCCTGAATATTGCACCTGTGTATTATGTTACTAGCCCATAAGCACTAGTGGTTCAACAGGTGTGTCTGCAGGTATGTATAGGTAGACACAACCATAAATATAGCATTATTTGATGAAGCCACCAAACACTAATGTAGCTAAATCCTCTTTTTTTGTGATCCCTATTAAAG
This sequence comes from Pyxicephalus adspersus, assembly GCF_032062135.1. Lineage (NCBI taxonomy): Eukaryota > Metazoa > Chordata > Amphibia > Anura > Pyxicephalidae > Pyxicephalus > Pyxicephalus adspersus. The sequence continues at coordinate 81,898,164 of NC_092871.1, read as the reverse complement.
TAGACACAGAACCAGTACTGGCATAACACGGGTCACTATTACAGATCAGCAGTCCTCCACTAGAGGTGTTGAATCCATTTCCATCCGAAGATAGTCCAGTTCCTTCCGAAAGAAGGAAGTGTACCTAGCGCATAGCAAAACAGAAAAGTCGTATGAAATATTGCCTCAGTTGGCAAATCACGGGACCATTGCCAATCTCACCCAATGCCACTATTCTATTTAATTGCATGTATATGCTTGCGTCCTTTCGCTGCATGTGCTACACGTCACATGGCAACACCAGTGGAATTTGCAGTGGCACTGCCATGTGTGGGTGTATTGGAAAGTTTTATATCCACGTCCACAGCACAAGAGTTCACAGCTGTCAGACAAACTGGACGTGCGGTTACATAGTCGCCCGTAGGTGCCCACACTTCCAGTGGTATTGTCCTTCTCACAAAAGTTAGGGGAACTATCCACATAGACCAGGTCGGTCTCTGCTGGCTTGTTGTAGCTCTGAGGGTTCTTCAGCTTTAGGAAAGTGGGCAGTTGCTGGCGCCTCCCTCTGACAGCCTCCACCATCACTGCCTCCTTGTACCGCTCCTTCAACATGTAGCCCACTTCTCGGAAATGGGGCAAAGTGACCCAACAAGTCTTCACAGTGCAGGAACCCGAAACTCCGTGACACTTGCACTCCAGACGGACATTCTTCTCCAATATCTAGGAGTAAAAAAAAAAAAAAATAACCGTATACCAATTTTTGCTCCTTTTTCTACAATAAGTGAGCGCTTTCTATGAAATCTGATATTGTAATTTGACAGTTAAAAACTGTGGTCAGGAAGCAAACTCAAGTCAAGGTTTCAACTTCAAAGAAAATTAGGGAACACTTTTTGCTGCAGGGCGGCATCAGATCAAATTGCTCCCTGCAGCCTGGCGTTTCTAAAATTATATTGCTTTTAAGCCTCGTGAGACTGGGCCACAGAAGTATAAAACAGAAGCACTTTCAATAAAGCAGCTCAAAGAGCAAATCAGAAGCATGGTATATTATGGGTAAAGTAACCTTCAGCTGTCAGATTCCTTTTTTTTTTTTACTATTTTGTGGTCCCTTTTGGGGTTATAGTGGCATTTTTGTGGGCAATAAAAAATTGACAAAACAAACAGCCTTCTGCAATCTTGGGGTTTAAGAATTGGTGGAGCAGCTCTCTATAAACCATTGAACCCAACAGAGGCAATTTAAAGCTCCAACTTACTACTTTGTCCAATTGATTTAAATTTGCCAAACCAAGAGTTACATGACCGAACAATGCTGGACAGCCCTTGACAGAGCCCTCCCATGCATGATACTTCCAACAATTTTATCCTGATTTAGTGTGCTACTTAGTCTTTATTCCACAACAAACATCTCTGATGAAGGAGTGCTAGTTACTCCTGAAATGGGTTGGATGCTTTTGTGGCAAAATATAAACCAAATGGACCCATTGGAGGTCATTTAGGGTTCTAGTATTCCTGTACTTTACTAGTAAGAGTGTTTTTTAGAATTGGGTGCCAATTCTAAAAGAAAACAAAGATTGGTTGTTGCTTGATAAAAGAACACTTTTCTAGGAAAAGAGAGAGTTATGCCATGCAAGGATGGAGGGGGCTGACCTAGAGAATTGACTCTTTCTAGCAGTTCAGAGGAACATTGCTGGTGAATTAAAAAATAAAATGTAAGCATATAAAATACTTGACTTTAAATAGTGTCAGGGTCTTTTTAGGCCAGAACTATAGCTTTGTATCCAGAATTATTTTATAGACAGTTACAATATCAAATACCTGAAATTATCTGTATGTAACAAGAAGCAATGTAAGACTCTACCTTTCTTCCCACCAGGTTGTTGTGCAGGTTCATCAAAGTGCGGGCATTGCGTTTCACCTCCCGTGCATCTACAAACTCCCGAGACAGGTGAATGCCGTGTTTCACATCCGCAGAGCATCCGCCCCATCGCCATCCCATGTCAGGGTCATGGTGGCCATGCTTGTCCCGATCACAACCGCAGTAAGTCAAATTGCCATGGCTGCAGGCATTGGTGATGGCATGGGCAATACCAGCTGATAGGATAGCATAATAAAAGGCTGTTTCTCGGCTGCCTGGTCGGTGAAGCAAAAATAAAATGTAAAATGTAGAGAAAATTATATAACCAACATTTTTAAGCTGAAGTTTGATCAGTATATATGTTGCTTTCCCTGATTCCTTTCTTCCAGCCTAATAAACATGCTAATGACATTTGTTTAGAAAAAAACATTTTTAGCTTTTATTACATATTATTATTACTTATTTTACACCCATTGATATCATAACAGATCTTTTAAATCAAAGACAGACAGAATAGGGCTGGTGGGAGGGAAAACGATTAAAAGAATGAAAATCTGCACATTGTAGGAAACTCATGATCTTTGCAGATTTGTTTTTAAAAGTTAATTGCCTGAATTGTGTAGTTTAATACCCGTTTATTGATTTGCTTTCCTTTGTTGATGGGTAACCATCAAAATAAGCACTAAAATGTTGTATCTTGGTAAAAGTTGACTCTGGTGGGAGTTGAACCCACAACCTTTGAATACCTGCTCTTTTCTAGAAGTCCAACGTGCTATCCATTGCGCCACAGAGCCCACATTTCACATGTGTGTGGTGTCCAAGTTGAAATCGAACAACAAAGCCCTGAACAACTGACAAGTGTTGGCCCTCCATTCGTGTAGTTTTAAAAGCTACGTTAAAACTGATAAACATCAGCTGATAAACAGCTTACAGTCTGACAATTGTTCCAACGCAAAGGCCTCGAAATTTGAGCTAATAATACAAACCTTCATTATTCCATAGTCTCCAGGTGGAACAGGAAGGAAAGAGAATTTTTGACATTTTAGGAAACGTGGAAACTAGCCCTTAACCCGGAATTTAAATCTTCCTTGAATGCATTGTTTTCCTGTAATCAGTGCAAGAAATTGCATTTAGCAATACAACGTTGTCTCAAGGTTAAATGTCGACTCTGGTGGGAGTCAAACCCACAACCTTTGAATATCTGCTTTTACTAGAAATCATATGCGCTATTCATTGCGCCACAAAGCCCACATAAGTATATCACAAGGTCTTGACTTTTGAATACCAGCCTTAAACATTTGAGAATCGTGGGCCATATACTGTTCATTTATCCATTTTTCCTAAAATGAATGAACATCCAGATGTTAGAAAAGGTTTTAGAAAATTTTAAATTCGATCTTAAAAAATTCTCAAGGTGGAGAGAAAAGTAAAGAAACCTGTTCCGGTTTTAGGAAATACATGCCTAAATCCTGAATCACAAACTTTAATACAAATGATTGCTTTGCTTTCCTTTGGTGACAGGTAGCAATCACATTCAAAGCTAGAAAATTACAAGTCAGCTCTGATGGGACTCGAATTCAGAACTTTTGAAAATCTTCTCTATTCTAAAAGTCCACTGCGATATCTATTGTACCACAGAACCCCCCTTTTCCTATAGCAAGCTCTCCAATTCGGAGCCAAGCAAACAAACAATTCCTAACATCTGTAACATAAGCACCTAAATAACTTAGACTTTGTAATAACATTCATGCAGCAGATTTACAGCTTGGAGACAACGGAATCTGGAAATACATTTCACAATTGTCTTACTGCCAGTGCTGACCGGGAACAGAAGCAAGGTGAAACATCTTTTGTTATTTAAAGTTTTCATAGAGACGTTTAAGTATTTATATTAGGGGGATGAGTTATAACCACATGATAGCAATGTATACATTTCTCATTAATATATATATCCTTCTAATTCACGTATTTTCCGGATGGTAAACTGTAAAAAATTAAGGGAAATGACTTGTGGTTAGAGGGTTATATATCATATATGTGTATCTGCAGATTATTACAAGGACTACTGACAGGGTCATCATCTGTGATTGCAACACATGAGATAGCATTTCATGTCATATAAAGTCCGATTTTGCCTGAAGTTGGATTTGACACATTTTTGCATTTTGCCATCCAGGCTCTGTGAACTCCTATCTATCATCTGCAGCAGGTTGTGCCACCAGTCTGACCACTGATGTCATTCCCTTCCCAGGGTCTAATAGCCCTGCACCGTATGAGATGATGCCAAGGCACCATATACAATCTGGAGAATGGGGCAGAAAAGGAAGGAACACTTGCTGTGGGTATGAGGGAGAGGGTAAGTTTTACTAATTCTATTTTATCTAACTTTAGACCAGTTATCTCAACCCTAGTTCCTCCAGACATTGTCGGAATTGCTGATTGACTTCCTATGCGATGCTTCCCATAAAGTTCTGAGGCCAACATGTTTTTGCCCAGGCAGCTCAATGCAAAACTTGTCTAGAGTGTCTGTGGAAAAATGGAAAACTGAAAAGTTGGAAATCTGGTGTACCTATGGTATAGTGAGAGCCCAAAAATCATCATAATGATTGTTATTTATGTACTGTGAATGTAAAAGGTTTCAATCATTACAAGAAAAACAAGTGGGAGTACGGTGATATGGAATCAGCAAGACGACCTGTGCCGCATGGTGCTGATGTTCCCATAGCAGTGTTCAGTCCCTGATAATCCTGTATCCGACATGGAGGATATACAGGGAGTGTAATCCAGGAGTTAGCAGTGGGAGTGAATATGAAGGAAGTGTTTCATCAAACTAGCAGTTCTCCCAAGAGCTCAATGATTTAATACGTGACCTAAGTCTGTCACAACAAGCATCAAGGTGGAGCAAGTGGTCAATTTTTTTATAGAGAAATGTTGGTCGCTCAAATCCAAAGAGATGATGGTATATCCTGTTTCTTGCAGCAATGGTATGAATTTATACTTTCTGTATTTTCCGACACAGAGAGGACTGCTATTTTAGAACAATTCAGGTTTTCGTCCTGGTTTATCTATAATGTATCTGGTTAACTGATGTTTACTTTCTGAGTCTACAGAATGCACATCTGTATTAATGATTGGATATGTTATCTACTGGCTTTGTGTTTCCTGCTCATTGCATCTTTCTGTTGTTTTTTTATTATACTGTTTAGGTGTAAGTTCCCTCCCTTCCCCACCCTACCTTCCTCTTTCTATTGGTTTTTTTTGTATGTTTGTTGGTTTTATCATCTGTTTATATACTGTAAACATTTTCTTTGCAAAAACAAAGTTAAAAAAAAACAAGTATCTAAACTTTTAGCATCCAGGCTAAAAGAAAAGAACTGTCTGAGACTGGAAGTTAAAATAACGGTTTATAGGACAAGAGAGGTGACACTCCGACCATATTTCAGTGAAGATGGAGACTTTGTGTACTGTTGTAACATCCCTGGACTACTAGCCCATATGGGAATATCAGAATACCGAGCAGAAGACTGGCGGCTTTTCATAGACAGTTCCACTCCAAGTATGAAATCTGTTTTACTGCATAATGACAACTGTTATGTATTAATTCCAATTGATCACTCAACAAAACTTAAAGAAGATAATGAAAATATCCAAACGGTCTTACAAAAGCTTTGCTATCATGAACACCAATGGTCCATATGTGTTGATTTAAAAATGGTGAACTTCCTACTTGGACACAAAGTAGATACACAAAGTCCCCATGTTTCATCTGCTTGTGGGATAGTAGAGCAAAGTAGCATCACTGGAAAAAAGTGACATGGCCTCCAAGGGAAAACATGAAAAAAGCTGCAGAAACATCAATAACGAGCCAATGGCTGACAAAGAAAAAATAATTCTGCCTCCACTACACATAAATTTGGGATTAATGAAGCAATTTGTTAGAGCTCTGAACAAGGACGGTGATTGCTTTAAATACATTTGTTGATTCTTCCCTGGATTGAGTATTGAAAAACAAAAGCAGGAATCTTTGATGGACCCCAGATTCAGAAACTGATAAATGATTCAAATGGTCATGGTTGTCAAGAACTTCTTGGGTAACCATAAAGCACAAAATTCTGACGAACTGGTACAAAACTTGCTCCTAAACTTTAAAACTTTGGGTGCTACTATGAGCATAAAGGTACACTATCTCCATAGCCATTTGCCAAAATTTCCAGAAAACCTTGACGATTTCAGTGAGGAACAAAGGGAGAGGTTCCATCAATGGAAGAAAGGTATCGGGGCAGATGGGATAGACACATGATGGCAGACTACTGCTGGAGCCTTCAACGTGATTGTCCTGATCATCAGCATAAAAAGAAATCATACAAACAGAGTTTTTCAATGACTTCTTTGTGATTAGTTCTGTAAATATACTGAATATAGGATATATCGACGTTAAGTATTTCAAAGATTTTTTTTTATATGTAGGCATATCTAGTTTAATTTTGCTTAATTGTCATGTTTCATTAGTTTTCTATGAGGGTATTATTGAGGTAATTATTTTAAAAACTAGAGCCAATCTATCAAAACCAATACTATATTGGAATCTGTGCATCAAACATAACCTAAAATGACTTCAATTGGTTTGGTAAGACCTCAAAATTATTTTAAAGTTTCCTCATGTGTAAAAAGATTGAAAAAGGCAGCTCTCGACAAATGACCCCCTAACCAGTGCAGTACAGAGGAGGACCCACAGCAAGGGTAAATATTATTTTAACCCATATTAAAAATAAATGAAACTCTAAACAGTAATGGTAATAGAAGTATTTAAGCTTTGTGGACACTTCTGGATTTGACCACAATTCTCCTCGAAAAAATCTAGTGTACATTTGTGAATTAATTTCTATGTTATCTATGAAGTTGAATTCAAAGTGGGCAAACTCCAATCAATTTTCAACAATTTTGTCAAATTTTTTACAAAATTTTGTAAATTCTATCTAAATGATGGACTCCAATTGACTTTTCTCTGTTTAAAGTAGACCTATCAGTGAGCTGCCATTGCTAACTCATTCCAAATAATGTTAATTACCTGGATAATGAAACTGATTGTTTTCATGTCGGTGGGATCAGAACACCAACAAGGGAAGCCACATTTCTTTGAACTAGGTCTAGGCCAGAAATTACAGCTTACATCATCTCCCAGTGGTAGGTCCACTTTACCAGGTCTCTATGTTGGTCATTTTAAAGGAACTCGACCATGCACCTTATATGAATTTCATATCTCAGGTTCCCCACACGTACCTACTTTTAGCTCCGGTCCAAAGAGACTTGGTTCCCCCAAAGAGGTGCAGTTCCACCGGTTGTGCTGGAACTGGTAACGGCATTCTTCAGTACCCAAGCGAGCGCCAGTACCGATGGCGATCATGGCATCTGGACGAGCCTCACAGATGCTTCTCTGTCTCGGTGATAAGCCTGGCATTTTTCGGCAGATAATACTAGCGCCAAGAGCTAGCACAGAAGATACCCCACTGAAGACGGAACAAAAAGAATAATATATAACAACAGAAAGGAATCATCGGGTTTATACACATCTATCCCCACTGCCCCAAACTATAGGCTGTACTAGAGATTGGTTGGGGCAACCCAGTCTATAACATAAATATCCCTATAATTCTGTACACGTTCATCTGCCAGAAAGGTAGTGAGCTCACAACTTCCTGTTTTAGCTGACAACATAGTGTCTTTGCTATTTCAAAATCCTAAGCACCAGTGTCCCTGATGGACTATATTTCGCTCCCCCAGTGGCAGACATAGCCAACAGTGGGCCCCTGTGCAGAACTGACTTGGACCCCCCTCTATAAAACTGACTTGGATATCTACTTTACTCTATGAAAATTGGAAATGGAGGTGGGGCAGAAGTAGTTTTGTATTGTCAGAGATGTACTGGTTTTGTATGATTCCCTTTATATTTTCTATTCACTTTGAATGCTGTCATTACTTTCTGCCAATAAAGATATGTTAAAAAAAAACCCAAAAAAATTACTTGGGCCCCCAGTTGTCTGGGCCCTCGTGCAGTGGCACACTTTGCACCCTCATGGTATGGAAATTAAGAGAGGAATTCTAAAGTCTACAAAAGAGCAATTGACAACTTCTGACAGCTTGGAATGCTTAATAGTGCTCCAAAATCTGCAGTCCCTAATGGCATGATATACCCATGATGCTCCTAATAGCTTATAATATCTTCCATGTGCCCCAGGCCTAAGTATTTATTTAATCATGGTGCGAAATAATTTTTTTTTTTTGCAAATCAGAAAATTGCAGACATTGCAGAGTTAAGCTGAGGAGTGATCTTCTTCGGTGCCAAGCTAGGCAGAGACTGGGGGTGGATTCAGCAGTGGCAGATAACAGGTCATGAAATTCGCTATCGATCCATCCACAGCCTGCAACTGAGCCACCCCAAACAACACAAGGGGCCTTTTCTCTGCCAGGCCTGCTGAACAAAACGTCTGTGTGTTCCACCGGGGGATCAAGAGCTCTGTCACTTAACACTAAAGTCACATTCTTATTTATTTATTTATCATTGAATAAATGGGATGCTCAGAGGGACCGATGAAAGCAAAGAGTTGATAGAACAAGGGACAGAACAGTGTGAGCTCAGTTATCACAGCTCCTAGGGATTCTGCATCACTGCTCCTCTGTTCCAGGCTCCAGATATGTTCAGGCGAGACGTGAAATGACCACAAATAAAGAGCTAATCACAATCCTAATGAAAATACAATTTTCTGGTTAAGTTAAGATTCCCCTTGATAAACTTATAACAGCTATATTGGCTTCATCCATCGGATGAAGAACCATCGCGTTGTGCAACATTCACACTGAGGAGACTGATGGTTCAACCATGGAACAGACTACAAGGGTGTTATACTCATTATGATATGATAACCTAAGCATTGAACAGAACAAAAAATCGATAATAATAATCTATTATAATAATAAAATATATAATAAAATGTGATTGCATTCTCACCAACATGACTGTACCACTGTATAGGACCATAATGTAATTTTATGCCATGCTATACTATTATGGTACATTGCTATTGTTAGCTAACATTGTACCATTGGATACATCTGAACCATCAAAATTCATAAGACCAAAGATCATGTGTATCTATTAGGATCAAGGAACTCTCTGGGAAAATCTGATCCCTTATTAATTTAGGGCAGGGGTGCCCAACAGGTGAATCGCAATCTAGATTGCAAAGGCAAGGCGAGTAGATCCCGGAGCCCTTTCAAAATAATTTCTACCACACAAAGGAGTTATTAGGTTTTTATTGTTGGTAGATCCTTTTGACTTGACCATTTTAAAAGTAGCTCCCCTGATTTAAGGTATACATCTATGTACAATTAAATGCCAGACAATGATACAGCCAAATGAAAGAATAATGAGGACGATGGACACAAGCCAAGCAAAACACTGAAAGACATTTCAACATAGGTTGATAGACTAACAATCCAGACTGGCATACTATCACAGAAGCCATCACCTGCTGAAGAGAATATCCAGGTATATGGTCACCTGAAATAAGATAGAGCCAGCATTGACAATGGATAGGGCTGTTGATATCAGAGGGGTCTTCAAATAACCAGCAACTATTAGATCCATTGTGGAAGTCATCAATAAATACACCCAACAACCTACAATGTCTTACACCCAGAATAACTCAATGATTGCTGAGTGTTCACACCAACACTAAGGATTAGGCAAGTAAGCCAACTTATCATAAATCAGAACATTGCAAAGACTGAGCAGCCTCACCCACATCCCACGCATTTATTTGCCTCGGTGTATTGTATAACTTGTCTGGAACATGCTTTGGTGTCAGCCATGCCTTTCTGTTGGATTCAGTTGTTCTGTACGATCATGCAAAGAATCGAACAATTGTTGTTCCCTGGATCTATTATTCTGTTCATTTACATAAACTTTGAGGTTGCTTTCCTGTTGTTCTCTATGGGTCCTTCAACGGTGAAGCTAAACTAATACATATGTTAAAGTATTTAAAATAACTTTAGGACCACAAAGACTTCAAAGGGGGAATCTTCCTATTTGGTTCTTTGGACCCAAAAACCAATAGCCTTTTTCTTGGTATCCTCATGTGTTTCTAGAAACATTCTCCTTATAAGCTGAGGATTCTGTACCAGAAATGGACCTGACGCTCAATGACACCGGAGACCCAACCATACCTACCCCACTCAGGCAAAATGTACTGGTTCTGACCAAAGCTGTACTCAAACATAAAAGTGGAAATATGAAAATAACCGTAGTAACAATGACACCCTTAATATGGGATAAAAAAAAGTAGTAGGTGATGCTTTAAGAAGGACAAATGTGGGGTTAGAATAAATCAATTTGAGTAGGCATTGCCTACATGATGTCCCCTGTGTTGGTGCAGAATTTTCAGGTGCTTCCCCACATAAGACCCACTGCACCAAACCATGCAGCTTTGGGTCGCATAGCAAATGGCTGGCCTGCAGCTGGGAAAGGCAAACCAGATGCAGTCATGGTGCAGCTCTTCAGGCCACAACTCCGCTGCTAAAAGCAGCTTGTCACTTTTGAGAACAACTGCTTGCAAAAAATTATCCCAACCTCTTTAGTTCACTGAACTGGGAAAAGCTGGGATTGCATTTGAGCACACAATTCTGAAATGGCCATAAACATTCCTTCCTAAAAGACAATTTATAACAGAAGATGGTGCATTATCCTCCACGATGGCATTGTCACCAAACTAGGGTGCAAACTGCATTCAAAAAAGTTGCATTTGATGCAATTCATATATTAGTTGTTGATAAGCAACAGATTTATTTATTGTTACGGGTTTTGCCATCCATTTAGCAAGATAATTGGTCTGGATGTGCACAATTGTGAAACATTTGCTCTACTTTTGTATTGCACTAAAGTGTCACTGAATTGCCACAAATTTGTCACAGAATTGGCACTAATCAGTACTCTGTGCTGGATCAGCATCAATTCTTAATTTAGCCACAGATCAGTGTTGGGATTCTACTGATAATTAGTTTACAGAATTTGCGTCAAATTTGGCAAATTGGTAGATCCGTAAAAAATAGGAAGTCACTTGTTTGCAGAATTGTGCGCTGTGAATGTTTTTCATGGATTTGTATATTGCAAAAAAGCGCAGCATTCACAAATGCCCCATTATTGTGGTGCAGTCAATGTGTAAAGAGATAACTCAGGGACACACAGATGAGGACTTCACCACATTAGAGCTGGGGGAAGATGTGAATGGATGGACAGGGGAGGGTGGTGGGGGGACCAGTTGTGCCAGGAGGCGAGGACTGCAGCTGCCAGACTTTTTGCATTCTTTAAGAACAATTTGCTCTGCCCCACACACAGGCCTACAAAGCTAAGAGGAATGAAAAATGCACAAGTTGCTGTCAGAGCCACGGCCTGTTTTGCCGTTACTGTAGAAACAGGCGTGTTTGTTTGGCTGAGGGAGGTGCCAGGTGGCATTTTGTCACATTCACATAATTACTGGTGCCGGTGCCCACTATGGACACCCACCACCATGGCACACCCTACTAGCATTTCTCAGAATTCTAAAGGAACCCAGGTGACAACTGGGTGGAACTTTTAATTATACGGGCCCCATAGTATGATTTATCACCCCATGGTAATACACATATGCAAATGCTTCTTATTGCACAGATGGGGATCGATGAGTAGCAGCATTTTGGCCCTTTTATATTTCACAGTTGGATTTTCCTTGCATTCCCAATAGTGCCCCTATTCTATTTGGGGCTCCATAGCAGCCGCATGGTCTGCTTTGGATATTGTTATGACATTAAGTGGCTGTGCTAATCTGCCATGGTGAAAGTTCTAAACTTAAGCTGAACTCTGAGCAAGAACATTCTCTACATCTGCCCCTTCTTCTACAGAATTCAGTATCTCTCTCCCCGCAAATCATTTTGTTACCTCCCCGAATCAGCTTCTGCTGTACTTCTGGACCACCAGCAGTGCGGGTGTCACACACTCAGAGTGGCCATTCGCTTCGCTCCTTGCCACCCTGCACTTCCAGGTTTTCATATAGGAAGCCCAGGGCTGTGTGCTTTATGAATGGTCAGCAGTCAAGGTGATCGCAATACCAAGTGCAATGCTAGGGGCCCAAGAAGTACAGTGGGAGCCAATAGCATGGTCACCAACAAATTCTGAAAGGTTGAATCTCCCCAGCTGCAAGGATTTGGGAGCAAATTTAGAGTTTTCCATCAATTTTCAGTCTTTGGGGGCATTGGTCAACAGCAAAATATGAAAGGGTGAATGCAAAAAAAGAGTTTGGCTTTCGATCTACTTCAACTTTGAACTCATAAGAATGTTTGACCAATGTTATATCATGTGGAAGTGACAGGTTCTCCTCATGGATAACCACAATGATGGGATCCAAGGGGCCTTCCCCACGCTGCGGTGATCCCTTACAGGGTGGCCAAATGCCCAATGGAAGAAGCCAGAGACCTGGTAACGAAAAGTGAGCACACAATGGGAAGGTTGTGTATGAGCAAGAGGAAGTGCAGGGGGTCTCTTACTGAGTTGGCTGAACGGGGCCCTTGTTCTGCATTCTCCTGGCAAGCTTTATAGACCCTGGTAAGAGGTCACAGGGAATTAAATGCTGCCAAGTATGCCCTAGTAAGTGGCTACTGGGGGGTTAAGTATTGGCATCTATGGCCTGGTAAATGGCTACCGAGGGTTAAGTATTGGCAGGTATGCCCTGGTAAGTGGCTATTGGGGGTCAAATAGTGGCAGGTATGCCCTAGTAAGTGGCTACTGGGGGTTAAGTATTGACATCTATGCCCTGGTATAGGGCTAAGGGGGTTATGTTTTGGCAGGTATGCCCTGGAACTCTGGTAAGTGGCTATTGGGGTTGAGTACTGATAGATATGCCCTGGCAAGTGGCTGCAATGGTGAAGTAAAAGTAGGTATGCCCTGGTAATTAGCTACTGGAGTTAGGAACAAGCAAGAAAAAGTAGACACTGGTAGGTGGCAACTGGGGGTTGAGTACTTACAGTAATGCCCTGGTAATTGGCTTCTGGGGGTTGTCTAATGGTAGGTCAATAGCTATTGAGGGTTGAGTACTGGCAGGTATGCCTTGGTAGGTGGCTATTTAGGGTTAAATACTGGCAGGTATGTCTCAGTAGGTGGCTGCTGGGGAATAGTATTATTATTGAGTATTGGCAGGGGTATGCCCTGGTAAGTGACTATGAGGAATTGAGCACTGGCAGGTAAGTTCTGGTAATTGGCTATTGGGTATTACCAGCACTAACATCTTTTGGTCGTATTCTAATTCTGGCATCTTTGGCTGCTATGATTGGCCAGCTTGGGATGACATAGCCCCAATACATTCGCATACATAGGGGCGTACTCATCCCAGCACCAAAGCATGCCAAGAATGTTGCGTGTGCTCAGAAAGGTAAGTAGTTCTTATGGCAGGAGGCACATAGTATGTCCCTTCTGCAATAAAAAGCCCAACTATACCTGTATTTGGTTTGTTTTTGTTGAACTGTTTACTTATGCCTTTTTTATTTTTATTTTTTTTATGTATAATGATAGTTTTTTTTTTATCATTGTCTGTTATTTGTATGTTCTGAAAAATTCTAATAAACATTTATTAACAAAAAAAAAGCCCAACTATGACCTGGAAAGTGTGAACCTAACTGGAGGATGATGGGAACAGTCAAATATTCCAGGCTGCATTGCTGACAGATGCTGGGTGTATGAAGAGCTCAGTAGCTAAAGCTTTAGATTTTCATGCAATTTCCACCTGGAGCACACAATCTCAGATCATCCCATGCCTTCAGATTCCAGTCCATCAACACCCAATGGGCTACATGATAACCCCAACCATGTCTTTGTCAAGCCAGAAATATCAACATCCTCATACAAACAGCCTTCCTGCTTTGTTTCAATTACAGAGAGACAGTCTGAAAGGAAACAGCTGCTGCCATGTCCATTCATTATACAACTTCTATGATGCTGCATGATATCTGTGTTAGGGATGCAACCTGAATGGAATGTTTATACAATTAGGCTTGATAGAAAAAATGATAAATATAAATGTAATAAAATTCACATCATTTTAGGGTCATAGGAGGCCAAGTCACCCCCCAACTGGAATTACATAAGGGCTTCCTCCTGAACTTTGAGGTGTGTGGAATTATGAGCCTTTTCTACAATCATACATAGGATCATCACTGTAGGGAAGCAGTGGTCCATCTGCACAGGTCTGACATGCCTCATGATGGGGCTGTTGAATCAGCAGGGAGAATGAGTTTTGCTGATTGCTGTAGGTCTAATTCAGCAGGGGGCATGTTGGACCAATGCAGAGAGACTGCTGCTTCCATACAGAGAGGATCCTTCTCTACAGCATGCTGGCAGGGTGTTGCTCCTTTCTAAAGAAAATTTTGTAAGGGTCAGGGTGATGATCAGGGACAGATGGGGGATATGAAGAGGTTTAGTCAGTCCAAATCAGGGACAGATGGGGGATATGAAGAGGGACAGTCAGTCCAAATCAGGGACAGGTGAGAGATATGAAGAGGGACAGTCCCTCCAAATCAGGGGCAGTTGGGAGATATGAAGAGGAATAGTCCCTTTGAACTCTAGCAAACTGTACAGCTATGCTCGCTGTCTGGCACAGCACACAGCACATCAGCATGGTACTAGCAAAGCGCCCATGTGTACTCAGCCCTCACAATCGCTGACTTGAAGAGTAAAATGAACTTACCTTGTCCAGGGCATAGCTGATGCCAACCTGTTCTTCAGTGCCACTTGCAGATGGCAGGAGGGGAAGATCCTTGAAGTGGCACGTGGACAGGTGAGTCCTGTCTCCATACCTCGCCGCCAAGCTTTTCTGCGATGCCTGCACTGTACAAATGTTACCTTAAATGTTTGGAGGCGTGTGTAGCTACGATGGTGGGGGGGTAGGTGGGTGTGAAGGAGATGTAGAAGGTGGATTAAACAATTCATAGAGCTCTGCCAAAAAATATTCTCCTATTTATTCCCCCACCACCTGCCTCCCCCCCACCTTTGTGAGCAAGAGTGGGCTGTGCCTGCCTGCTGGGTGGGTCCCTGTGTCAAAGCGGCAAGAAATTATATCGGTTACAATTATTCTGCTTGTAAGGATCACATTGTTTGCAGATCCCCAAAGTGGCCAAAAAAACAGAAACGCCAGAGAGACGAATGGGAGAATCGCAGCCTCGCGGCGCAGAGGGAGGGAGGCTTCTATCACAAATCACGCTGACTTCCCCAGCTATCATTTTCAGATCATGATATTCAGTGCAGGACACAACATAGCTCAGGGCACTGCACTGTTTCCAGTCCAACCAATTGCACAGTTCAGCTTATCATACTTATGCTTTTTATATACAATATATATATGAGAGTTGTTTTACCTACCAAAGGATTTGTAGTTTTGTCTATCTAGTCCTTGCAGAGCTGGAAAGGTAAAAGTCCTGATGCTTCAGTAATTTTTACAGGTCTGGCTCCTCCCACAGCCTGACTGCACGGAGAAAGGAGAAGCAGCACATAGATGAGCTCATCTCTCCATCTCTCTTTTTTTCTAGTCCTATGAGAATTTTCCTTGTACTTCAGCACTACCTTTGTGTTGCTTTTCCTTTACAATTTTGAGCTCTTTTGTACAAGGGATTCTCAAAGGATGATCAAGTCAAATTGAGGTGCTTCCATTTAACAAAATACTTTAATTGGTATCTTATGAACACAGTGTATTTTACATCTGCCTGGGTTTCAGAAATAAAGTGACCCTCTTGGTGGTCTTTAACACTTACCTCTCAAATAGGTGGTAACTCCAATCTTTACTCTTTTCAAGAGTTATGGCCTTCAGTGCCATCCAGCACTTTTGGGGAATGTCAAATGTTGCCCGTCCCCTTGCCCCTGCATATATTTTGGTCAGCCAAAACATTAAAACCACTAATCGGTTAGGTGATAACAATGATGATCTGGGTACAAGGGCCCCTGACAAAGGGTGGGATATATTGGCAGCAATGGACAGGTGGTCCTTGATGGTGATGTGTTAGGAGCAGGAAAAACTGGGCAAGTGTAGGGGCCTAAGGGACACTAGCAGGGGCCAAATTGTGATGGCTGGATGATGGGGCCAGAGCACCTCCTAAAGGGCTGGTCTTGTGGAGTTTTCACTGGGGCAGGTCTTGGGGTGGTCTTATGGGTATGTAGTGGTTTGTTCCTACCCAAAGCGGTCCAAGGAAGGATAATCAATGAGGTTTTACAGGGTCATGGGCATACAACATTCATGGATTGGTGTTCATAATGATGACCAAGACTGAAAGGTTCCAGAGCATCACAGCTTGCTGTCGATATTGTTGATTAGCCTCAGAACAATCAGAGTATCCACATTCACCCCTGTCCACCACCAGAAGTACCTACATGGACTTATGAGCATCAGAACTGGACCATGGAGTGATTGAAGGTGATGGCTTAGTCTGATGAGTCTTTTAGATCATGTGGACGGCCGGGTACATGTGCCTTCTTTACCTGGACAAGAGATGGCTAAAGGATGCACTACAGGAAGAAGGCCAATCGAGGCTTGAAGGATCTGCTGCCAGATATCATGGGACACAGTCAGGAGTCTCATGGAGTTTACGCCTCCTAGAGTCAGATGCTTTTGGTGGTACATGGGGGACCTACAAAATATTAGCTTGCGGTTTCAATGCTTTGGCTGATCAATGTGAAATTGTACAGGGAGGGTCCTCAAAGGGTTGGAGTAAGCCCTTAGAGGTATAGAGCACCAAGCTGGTTAATAGGCAAGTCAATTGCACAAACTGGTAAAAAAGGTAATGATGTACATGAAAGAAAAGTGTCAGAGCACCAAAACTTACTGCCTATAAAGTTGTACAGTCCTTGCTGACCCCTGTCCACCACCAAAAGTGCCTTAATAGGCTTGCAAGCATGAAAAACGACCATGGACTGATGGTGACGTGGTCTGATGAGTCACGTCTTTTTAAAGATCCTATGGATGGCCAGGTACATGTACATCCTTTACCTGGAGAAGAGAAGGCAGCAGGATGCACTATGAGACAAAGTCAGGCCAATGGAGGCTTGCAGAAGCCGCTGTCAGATAGCACCAAATACCAGACACCTTCAGAGTTCATGAGGAGGCCTCCTTGAGTAAGATCTGTTTGATGGCACAAGGGGGACATACACAATATTAGGCAGGTGGTTCTAATGTTTTGGCTGATCCATGAATAATAACAAAAGGAGGGTCCTCAAAATGGTGCATAAAGCTTTTGGAGGTGAGGAGCACCAAGCTGGTTAACAGGCAAGTCAATTGTTGCACATACTTGTCAAAATGTAATAAATACCATGACAGAAAGGTGCCAGAGCATCACAGCTTGCTGCCTATACAGTTGTATACTACTTGCTGAGCCTTGCCCTCCACCAAAGTGCCTACATGGGCTTGTGAGCATCAGAACTGGGCCATGGAGTGATGGAAAATGGTGACCTGGTCTGATGAGTCTTTTAGATCATGTGGATGGGTGGGTACATGTGTGTCCTATACCTGTACAAGAGATGGCTACAGGAGGCATTTTAAGAGGAAGGCAGACTTGAAGGATCTGCTGCCAGATACCACAGGACACCTTAAAAGGTTGTGTGTGGTCCATGCCTCAACAAGTCATAGCTGTTTGGTGGCTCTGCACAATATTAGGCAGGTGGTTCTAATATTTTGAGTCTTCTGTAGGTGAGGATTGCCAAATTGAAGTTGGGCAACAGGCAAGCTGGTTAGACAATATAAATCTTCTTGAGTTGCTACAAGTTCAGTCTGCCCTGAATTGCTAGGTGCATGTGTTTCATTTTCCTGGAAAAGAGATGGCAACAGGGTGCACTATAGGAAAGAGGCAGACTTGATGGATCTGTTTCAAGATACCACCAGACACCTTCAGAGGTCTTGTAGAGTCCAAGCCTCAGTCACATCTGTTTGGCAGTATATGAGGGACCTACACAATTTTAAGCAGATAGATGGTTTTAATGTTTTTGCTGACCAATGTAAAATACGCCAGGGTGAACCTCAAAGTTGTGGAGAAGACTTTTCCGATGAGGAACATCAAGCTGAAGTTGATCCACAGGCAAGCTGGTTAGTTAATATGAAGCTTCTGGAGCCGCTACAAGTTCAGTCTGGCCTGGAACTTTTCCAGAAAACAATGCAGACCTATAAATAGTGGTTCACCCCCTACATTCATACAATATATTCTGTTTTGACTGAGGTTTAATCAGGCGAAGACATCAGGACGTTGCAAGGCAATTACACACATGTCACGAACACCGGTAGAGAGTAGCAGTCAGAAGAACAGACAAACCACAACTGAAGATTCCAGCCATCAAAGATGTTTTGAAACACAATGACTAATCACCTGTAGGTAATTAAGCAAACAATAAAAGACAAAATCGACATGGAAATGAATAAAATGGATTGCAGACATTATTCATAGGAGCTACTGGACTTGTTTTTTCGGGTGCTTTTGGCACAATGAGAATTTAAATGACCTCTCCAGATTGGTTAAAGGGAATGTCTGGGAACAAAATATAATCTGTACATTTCAGTTATACGGCCCCCTCCCTGTTTGACATGTATTTCAGACAAATACCTGCTGATTCCACCAAAAATCTAGTGACCTTTGAACTAGAGATTTTATAACAGCCTTTTTACTCCTGGTAAACCCTTAAAATAAATTTCAGGTCTGGGGTACCCCCTGCTAAAACCAGTTTATTGGAGGTCGGTGGAGAAAAAAAGCTTTAAAAAAATTGGTGGCCTCTATTTTATCATAATTATAGACAACTAAAAACACCATGAGCACCTCTAATAAAACCATTTGTGGGGGGTCATTGGGAAAAAAAAGCCTTTTAAAGTTGGCCAGTGAAAAGAAAGTCCCCTTTACAGTGGTGGAAGACCACCAAAAACATAATTACAATCCTACATCTGGTTCTTCCAAGTGGTGTTGGTCCTAAAACTATGAAGGCACCATCAAACAGGAGGTCAATCCGCTACATTTTGAGAAACCCCTAGCAACCTAATTCCTGGGAACCCCTACTAAAACCAGTTTCTTGGGGGTTTATGGACTTATTGGACTCCTAACCAAAATAAAAGAATGTTCCCCTCACTGAGGTGGCTAGACACATAAAAACATTATTATTAGTTATTAGAGTTGGTCCTTCCAAATGGTGTTGGCCCCAGAACTATGCAGGCACCATCACATGGCAGCTCAATCAGCCACAGTTCGAGCAATTCCTAGAATTCTTTAAAGGAACCTTGATCTATCATGGAAGTTTGGTTAACAAAGGCTGTTCTAGGTGTTGCCTTGATTTAGTTCTAGAGTGATTTGTCCCAACTATGTTGAGTATCCTAAATCTGAAAGTCCAAAAATTCAGAGTTGTTCTGAACTTTTACAGCAACTACATGCACCAAAATGGTGCATATAATAAAGACCATAAAATGTCTGAGGAACATTTTTGTAAGTACAACAAAGTAGGGTATGTGTACAGCGTTGAGAAGGGGCCATGTGAAGTGGCTCAGAGGGTAACATGGGAAAGACAATAGGATGACATGGTTATGATGATGTTGAGGATGTTTAATGAAGGTGATGATGGTGATAATGATAACGATGGTGATGGTGATGATGATAACGATGGTGATGGTGATGATGTAGATGATGATGATAATGATGATGGTGATGATGATGGTGATGGTGGTGATAATAATGATAATGATGTTGATGATGGTGATGATGATAAAGATGAGGATGTTGATGATGGTGATCATGATAATAATGATGGTGATGATGATGATGTTTTTGAGTGATAATGGTGATGAAGGTAATGATGATAGAGATGATGTTAATGATGATAATGATGTTGATGGTGATGATGATGATAATAATGATCATGTTGATGATGGTGATGATGATAATGATTATGATGTTGATGATGGTGATAATGATAATGATTATGGTGATGATGATGACGATGATGTTTTTGAGTGATAATGGTGATGAAGATGATGATAGAGATCATGATAATGACGTTGATGATGATAATGATGATGGTGATGATGACGATGATGTTTTTAAATGATGATGGTAATGAAGGTAATGATGATAGGGATGGTGATGCTGATGTTGATGATGATGATAATGATGATGATGTTGATGATGATGATAATGATGATGTTGTTGTTGATGATGATAATGATGATGATGATGACCACAATGTTTTTCATTTCAGCACAGGGCAACTCAATTAGTGCTGACAACTCTGCTCAGGATTTCATTGCAGCTGAAGCAGCGTTGTCAGCACACAACAGGAAAAGAGGGGCACACTGGATTTTTCGAAACCATTTTTAAAAAACTAAAATAATATGGTAAATATGCACGTACTGCAGATATGTATCAAGCATTTTTGACATTTTTGTCAATATATCGGGTATATCAATATAGATTTACTTTAAATTCACCAAACATTCATGCATTTTGAAGTTAGGAGCCACCATTGCAGCCCATCTTCTGGGAATGCCTAACAATTATTTCCATCTGCGGTGTACTTACTTTTTCACAGGGCTGTGAATAAAAATATCTGAATCTCAGCTGAGCAGTCTCATTTGCAAATAAACTGCATTTGACGCATTATTCTCACTGCATCTGTTTATCATATTTTATCAGTTTATTTCCTGTGTGTCACACCTGAATTCTCGTGAAATGATCGGCTTGGCGCAGCGGTGTGCGGATAAGTCCTGACAAGCTGCTGTGAAATGACTGAGAAGAAGAAGAACATGCAAACGTCTTCACACCTTCTATACTGACAGCATGATGGATCTATTGCTGGGCTCAGTCCATTTTTATCCTTCCCGGTAACATTTACGCCAAATGTTCACCATTGAATATTAAGCATCTGTACAACTGTCCACCCAAATCACTTGATGATCCAAATGACTGCTAGGGTGGATACATAGATACATAGAGGACACCTCCTGCTTGTCTTCCGCCTTTGTAAAACGGACAGCGGTATCTGTATGACATTCATTCATTCCAAACGATGCTGGAGACAATGGTCATTGACTAGGATCTATTGTCCAAAGTATTTAGGAAGGTACCATAGGGGGAGACATCCATTAATGATTCGGTAAACCCGGTAGTGCCAAGCCTATAATTTGCAGTAAACTTAAAAGAAGAAAAGAGAAGTAGTAAAGAAAGGCTTTTAGATAGCACTGTTTGGTTAATTATTAAAAACAATTATATTTATTGAATTCCAAAATATATAGGAAACCTACATCAACTTATACAATAACACTGTGACAGTTTGATAAACAATAATATTGAATACCCGTTGAACTTCAACTGCTACTCATACATTTAAGGGTATAAATGATAAGCAAAGGTCTCCCTCCCCGACGCGTTTCACCCAAAAAGGCTTCCTCAGGGGACTTGGGGAGGACTTTGGAGAATTACAAACTAAAAGACAATAATATCATGCATATTAATGGATGCTCATAGATTCTTTTGCTAAATCCATTCGTTTACATGTTTTCTTATCTTTACCATAAGTCAATGTCTATATTAGGGGTCATCAAACTTTTTTTTCTTTTTTCTTTTTCTTTTAAGGATCTATTTTCTCTATGGGGCCATAATGTGGCCATAGACATAATAACACATTTTTTGCACAGACTGTGTCTCCAATTGCTCCACAGACACCCCACTTCATCCGCTGATTTCACATGACCTGTAAGGTATTTCATTGGAAAGAGCACTTGATAAAAAAAATGGCACAAAGCAAAAGTAATTGATCAGCAATGGTCAATGGCCTTATTTTACCTAGTTTTTAGAGATGGGCAGGACACACCCCTGTCACGCCCATGCCACACCCACACAATGCACTTGCCACACCCTTGTCACACCCACAGTTGAATGATCCCTGAGGAATTATTTAAAAAAAATCACCACACCTGCATCTCTCTGCAATTAAATTTCCATTTTTTAAAATCTTTTCTCAGCGTGTCAAATATAAATGCAAGGTTTCGGCATCAATATAAGTCCAGGCGGGTCACCCTCCCTGATGAAGAGACTCTTGGTGGTCCCGAAACAATGCACTTTTTGTTTCACATACTGAGCAAACAAAAATTTTTGATTGGATGATTTATTTTCCTTTGATTGATGTGATCCATCAATCATATCAGCACCCTACGTTCAAGGCTGATTGGGGTATTCACCAGACAGATGATTGGTTAAATGTGAAATTTTTTTTTTTTTTTTTTAATTTCTTTAGCATATACAATTGTTCATGTTTTTTTTATATAGAGGTATATACATCAGTAATTAGGGACAACTGAGATGGAAAGGGGGACTGAGGGATTGGCTGCAAAAAAGGAACAATTGCTTTAAATCAGGAACAGTTGGGGGCTAGGCTTTATCACATGACTGCTATGACAAATCACAGGCTGTTTGGTTTGATTTTAGGTTGGGCTACTGAGATCTGTATACAACAGTTATTTTTTGTTTTTTTTAAAAGGACAACATGGAAAAAATTAAAATGTGCAAACAGTGCTACCTGCCTGCTGAATTTTAAAATCCTAAATAACAATATAAAAACAATTCTCAGCATGACGGAGGAAAATGAATGTCCCCCTTCTGTGGAAGAACTCATTTGGGCAGGCAATACCCCCATTCTCTTTGAGACACTTCCTGTCAACATGCACTGAGTTTATTGTCATTGACAATGGTGGACCATTGTGCGGCCATTTGTAGTTGCATGTGTGACCAGGTAACACAGCTAGGAGACAACTATCAACCCAAAACAGGATGTGCCTGCATAAAGACTTTTAAAGCAGGATCACAAGGAATCCTAATAAACAGATGCTATGGGACGGGCCCAATAAACCCACTCAAGAACTGCCAGTGGTCATATGGTCTCTGTCTACTTAGAGAGTTTTGGTCATTTCTCATCATTAAAGGCTGATTGTTATAAAGCAGTCATGACTGGGTTTTAAGGCTTTAAAGTAAAGATAACAGTGACTGTTGATCCAGGGAACATCCAATTGCCTCATGGAATCAGGAAGGAATTTTTTCCCCTGTAAGAGCAAATTGTAGCAGGTTTTTTTTTGCCTTCCTCTGGACCAACAACGTCTTATAGGGTTTTATATCTGGGTTATGTTTATTTCCCTAGTGCTTGAACTTGATGGACTTATGTCTTTTTTCTCCCTAACCTACTATGTAACTATGACTGATCTTTTTTTTTTCAAGGTTAACGCAGCAAGTTTTGTTTCCAGTCTTTGTATCTGAATTGTATTTTCCTTTTGTTCAGCATTTACCACCCCAGCCTGTATATATGCTCGTCAGGACTTGCTGGTAGGGTGAGATTTTTTGGGATATGCTGTATTTTTCCCATTTTGCTGATGAGACCAGAAATTCGGTTCCACCCTCATGGCTTCGGGGTTTAAATACTGACATACATTCCTTTACACAACACGTGGTCCTGGCAATTAATTCTTCTTCACTGGGGAGTGTTCAGAGATTACAGAGCACAATTAAAGTGACAACTACAGGTCATATTTTATGAAGCTGTAGGTGATCACACCTATATGTGATGTGTATTGTATGAATATTTATCTGTTTGAGTATTGCAAATAATAGAACGTATTAAAAATATTATTTATTTGGGGGCAAAAGGTGTACTAGAGTTCAGTGCACAGGTACAGCTGTTCTGGTGTCATCTAGTGGCTAAATATAAGAATGCAGCCCTTATAACGTACCATTACTTCAGAATGGCAAGTACCATTATGAAGTACCATTACCATAGTATTTATACTAAGAGTGGAAAAATATATTTATATATATATATATATATATATATATATATATATATATATATATATATATATATATATATATATATATATATATCCTATTCCTGGGCATACCTCCTGGTCCGTTGCTTGGGCTTAGCCACAGGGGGTATGCCCCAATAACCTTTCCATTTATGGTTTCCTTTACCTTTCCATTCCAGAGAAATTGGAGTTCAAAGAAGGTAAGTGGACACGGTAGCATAGAATGACAGGTATAGTTTTGTGACAAGCAGGTATACATTTAGGGGCCCTGTCCCAATGCTTTTCGCATGTAAGTTTCCCCGGGTGTCCCCAATTTGCATGGGGCCCTTCCTTTAGAAACAGTACCCCAATGTTGTATTTTCACAAGTTTTTAAAATTGTGATCCTATACTTTGAAAGTTAAGGGCCTAATAGCTATATTTACAAATAGTTAATTTGAATGGGTGGGATGAATTGACTTTTCTGAAGGGGAAAGTTCTGCACTGTGTCTGTATGGAGGCTGCAATCTTGGTAGAGACAGGGCTTTGCTTCCTCATGTCTGAACATCCAGCAAGGAGAACAATGAAGAGCACCATAGCGACATCTCTGAATCTCATTCCAAATTTCTTGAGACTGTCAAACATTAAGGAACATTAACCACCAAAAACACCTACATGGGCTTGTGATAATCAGAACTGGACCATGGACTGATGGAAGATGGTCTGGTGGGTCACGTCTTCTTATAGACTAGGGGAATGACTGGGTGCATGTGTGTTATTTACATGGTAAACTGGAGGCAGCATAATGCACAATGAGAAAAAGGTGTCAAAAGGAGCCTTGAACAACTTACTGCTAGATACCACAGGACACTTTAGAAGTCTTGTGGAGTCCATGCCTCAATGGGCCAAACCACAAAACACAAGGAGAACCCACACAATATTAGGCAGATGGTTCCATTGTTTTGTCTGATCCATGAAAAATAATACAGGGTAGACCTCCAAGTGGTGGAGGATGTTTTTGGAGGTGAGGAGCACCAAGCTGAAGTTGGGTAACAGCTATGCTGGTTAGTCAATATAGAGGTGGACCTCCAAGTGGTGGAGGAGGCTTTTCGAGGTGAGGAGCACCAAGCTGAAGTTGGGTAACAGTTATGCTGGTTAGTCAATATAGAGGTGGACCTCCAAGTGGTGGAGGAGGCTTTTCGAGGTGAGGAGCACCAAGCTGAAGTTGGGTAACAGGCCAGTTGGTCAATATGAAGCTTCTGGAGCTGCTACAATTCTTGTCCAGAAGGACAATACTAGGCGGATGGTTTCAATTTTTGGTTGATCAGTATATTTATGTTCAAAATGTACCAGTCAGGGATGAAACACTGCCCAAGCCCATAAAATAAACATCTTATCGGTAGAGTGCTACTTTTCTTACTTCATTTTTACAGTAGTTGTCACCAGAACATGTAGCAAATTTTGGTTTCTTTAACCTGCTTGTTTGTCTTGGCTAGAAAACGAGATGGGAATTATATTTTTCCTAAGAATGTCTCAGAAAAGAAAGGAAACAAAGAGATATTCTCTAAACTGAGAAGGAGCTGAGTGAGAACCTAAAAAGCTGGCTGAGATCCTTCCTTATCTTTGTCCTCAGAGATCAGCGCTGTTGTAAAATTGGGGTTTTGGGTTTCAGGTGTCTGCAGCATCTATAACAAACAGTAGGACAAATGAATATATCTGATGCTGCCTTCCTTGGCTGCACACACCTGAAAATGGGCTTCTTGGACAAACAAGAAAGCAAAAATATTCATTCCTTGAAACTCACAATACTCCCAAAGTGAAGGTACCGTGTGCTCCTTGCAAGTTTTGCAATTAAATATGGAGTAATTAGCCACTGATGCTAAATGACACAGGGGCTGCATGGTAGCTCAGAGGTTAGCACTTGCTTTTGCAGCGCTAGGTCCCAGGTTCGATTCCCGGCCACGGTGCCATCTGGATGAAGTTTGCAGATTCTACCCATGCTTGAGTGGGTTTTCTCCTGGCACTCCAGTTTCCTCCAAAAAAACATGCAGTTAGGTTTTTTGGCTTCCCTCGAAAATTGTCCTGAGACTGTAATAATGACATTTGACTATGGTAGGGACATTAGATTGTGAGCTCCTTTGAGGGACAGTTAGTGTCATGACCATGGACCATGTACAGTGCTGCGTAATATGTGAGCACTATATAAATACTGTGTAATAATATTGTAGGCTATACAGGGCTTTTGATCTGAACCAAAGTCATAGCTCAACTCATTGACTGTGGCTTACCCAAAAGTTGAGTCTATCATTCTCATACGCTGTTCAATTACATCATTCACCATAAAAATGCACGATTGACACTTAGAGAAATAGATGCCCTCAAAACTTTTTCCAACAGATAACAACTCTGATATTTCAGAAACTATTTGGGTGGGTCACTACATTTATATTTCTTAATGTGCTATCACATATCTAATTGTTGTCACAGCTATGGAATTTTAAATAAATAGTAGTAGTGTCATGCCTTGCCTGTAAAAACATGAAAAAAAAGGTTCTATGGAAATATGTCCTATGGCGATTCTGAGCATTCCATGTGAGCCAGTCCTTATTATTTATGATACCATTTTATTTTTATGATACCATTTTATTCTAAAAGGGAACTCCAGGTAAAACCTTTTTAATTGGTAGCAGTCCAGTCATGTGAGAGGTTAAAGTAACATGACCCACCCTCCTCCAATCACAGAGCCTTTCTCTCCTCCAGAAAACTGGCTACACACCATGACCACCGTAGATGGAAGAGGCCACGGCGTGCATTGTGCAGTGCTGCATAATGGAGGCTGATAGGATTGTTATGAATAGGCCGCAAAGTGAAAATATTTAATGTACCACAAATGCTTAAAGCTCTGGAGTAGGAAGGGTTAAAGAAGAGTTTTTATTGGTTAGCACCTCCATTGAACCATCTCCTTGCTATGTGATCGGAGGGACAGGAAGTGAAGGCGACATCACCAATATGGTAGCAAATATTCCTAAAGATTTCCAAATGATATTAAAGAGTTGCACTTGATATTTCAGTGACTAAATAATATAGAGCTTTCAGGTAGCCAATGTCTTCCACTAGATCTGTAGCATTCTGGAAGTGTTGAATATGTATATTCCCCAACATCAATCAGGATTCTTTCCAATGACCCCTACCTACCTCACTACAGGGTACAATAATGACACAAGGGTCAGGGGATATAGCTACAGTACGGAGTTAGCGATTCAGTCTGATCCCCATTCTAATCAGCAGTCACACAGAATTTATATTTCTGACACCCCAATAAGTTGAAAGTTGTATGACACTTGTGACCTAGAAGACTTAGTATTTGTAATACAATAACTTGTAGTTTCCTAGTTAATGGGATTTGCAGGAAAGATAGAAAAGGTCTGTGACCACTGCGTGCAGAAGTTTCTGCAAGTTAGAACAATGAAGTCACTGACACACCTATTACATTACATTTGTATATCATATTAGGGGCAAATCAAGTTTTCTACATTTGTTACACAGACCAATGCCTACATTACTAATCGCACATGCAAAAAACTTAACAGGACCCCATAAATGGAAAATAGAATGGTATTAAAAAAATCAAAAACACCAGCCCCTGCTAGCATCAGTGCGTGCCCTATCAGAAGAAGCAATGATGGGTTATAGGGAATACAAATGTTTGAAGCTGGTTGGCAAGTACTTGGACCTTTCAGGGGCCAGCGAAAGCCAATCAGCATGTTGGGACATAATTCCTTTCAAATAAACTGCATATTTGCATATATAAATTACCTAAAATCCTCCATGAGTCTTACAAATGTGTTTTGGTTGTACAGCTTACCCTCAGTAACTTTGCCAGGATTGTTCCACTTGTGTGAAGTGTTTGCAGGTTAGTTGTTGGAGAATGCCAAGCTGCACGTGGGAAAGGAATCCAGAATAAAGGGGAATCTCAGCTGAAGTACGCACTTCAATTAGCATATTTTAGGAATTGAAAATTATTATATTTTTTTTTTTAGACTCTGCACACATGAACTGCTTGATTTTTTCCACATGTGAATTTTGCATGTATTTCTTTGCCATTCTTGCCTTGTAAGCTCTGGCTCCAGTGTGGATTCTTTCTGCATGAAGCATACGTGTTGAATATGGCACAAACTTACCATTTTTACCCAATTGCTGCACCTCCAAAACCACCACCTGTGCTGCCCACTTATCCAAGTCCACAATAGTCTTCAATCACAAGTGGTGGTTGGATAAATACAATTGTATTCAAGTCTATGTGCATCAAAGCTTTTCCTGCAGGGAGATTTGAGTTCTCAGTATTCAGCAGTTGCTTCCTGCTGTTTGCATACACAGTACACAGGTTCTCATGTATTAAAACAAATGCAGGATGCAAACCTAGCAAGCAATATCATTTTTCCATTGACATTAAAATATTGGGGTGCGCAGCAATAAAACCAGGTAAACCATGGATACCAGGAATATAATGACCTTTTACCTGGTTGTGTAGCAATCAACTGCAAGCTCGGCTTAAAGTGAAACTAAACCTGCAATTACTCACCTATCCTTTTTTTTCCCCATCTTTGATTTCTAAGGACGATCTTTAGCCACCTTGATTGGCTATGCCAGGATGGAGTCAATCCTGGGCTGGCATGCAGGATTTCATTAATACTCAGCATGTGCTAAAGGATTGCCAGGTTTCCGCGACCACAAATGCTGGGAGTGCTTAGCAAAATTTTGCAGCTAAGAGGTGATCAGTTAGGTAAGAACTGGTGTTGCAGAAGGGACATCGCTTGTCCCTTTCTGCAATGACCACCCATGTAAAAAGTGACTTTAGTTCCACTTTAAGGCCCTGGTTGGGTCAAAATCCACTTTAGGAACGTCAAGTAAACAGAAATTTTTAAAGCCAGACTCTCTTTATTGCAAAATCATGTTATATCCGCATCTGCGAAAAACAAAACACTAAAGTAATAAAAGAAGCACTTGCATCGTCAGGGGGTTAAAAAACACAGCCATTAACTACAAAAGTCAGACAGGAGGAGCACTTAACACGAAGGATAAAAAAGGTTTCGATAATTACACCATTACATTGATTAAAACGGAGAAGGCATGGGGTAAAATCTGCTGGGGAGGGGATTGTAGCTCTCGTGATTCTTCCTCATCTCCTCCTTAGTCTTTGTGCATAATCCTGGAGGAATAGAATTGGGTTGCTTTTCCCGATAAGTTAAAAGGTGAAGGTAAAACTAAAAAAAAAAATCCCCCCATTGAAAGTTCTGGGGCTATTAGGCAAAAGAAGGAGCTGCAGTTCACAAAAAAAAAGTAATTAAAAAAGACACAGCTAGACTACTGGTCATTTGGGTTCGGGTTGGCGTCTGGGTAATTGGTAAGGTCAAAGGTCAGTACTTTGCTGATGACACAGTCACCTTGCTGCAAAAGACAAAAAATATACAGATTTAGCATAAAGCAATGACAGATTGCAATCAAATATCAACCTAAAGGATAAGTGCATTTTCTCTCTCGCCCCCTGGAGTGACAGCACAGCAGAAAGTGAATCGGATATGGAGGAGTCACTGCTGTGTAGATTTTAACTTGAGCTACAGAGCTTTGCTGACAAAGATTTATACACCAAAGGAAAGCAAAGATAAAGAAGCTGACAGCACCACCTCCTGGCTGCGAAGAAAACTGCATTCAGCAATATTTCTAGTCTGCTAAAAGGACTTAATAATGCTTGTGTCCCAACTGGTAAATTCTGGTAAATTTGTCCAGGAGATCAGGATTTAAAATGTCAAAATCCAAAATATCGGGCAGCCCTTAACAGTAAAACATCCACCAATGAGGGCCCTTGTTCTGGTGACAACTTTCCAAGAAACGATTACCCTGTGAAGAGATCTCTCTTACATCTAAGGGACAGTAAGTGAAGAGAATCTCCCCAAATGAATCTAAAGGCCGAGAAAAGGTTTAGCATGAAATATACTTCAATGCATGTAAAAAAAATAAATAAAAATGTAGTTCTAAGTCTAGGCTAAATATACAAATCCATGATATACATCTTCTTTAAAACTGGTGTATGGGCCCCCTTACAAATACCTGGTAATGCATGCCCACTTACCTCAGGGTAAACGCCAACCAAACTCTCTGCCTTGGTGTAAAACTCCTCCTTGAGGGAGATGACGATTGCCTGGAAGTTGGTAACTGACTGTTCTTTAATATAGTTAGCCACCTACAGAAAAGATCAGTACAAATACCAGTGAAAAAACGAGGCACTCATTAATGCCACCTGTCAGGTTTGCTCTGCTGATTCAGTGTGTCATATATAAGCTGAAATTGAAGAGTACTATAACATGAATCTTCTGTGAGTAGCCCAGTATGGACGCTGCCATGCTCTGGGCTGTGTACCAGGGCAGTAAAGTAACATGCAGTGAAAATAAGCAGGTTAAAGTAAATCCAAACCCAAAAAAACAAATGTAATATTGTCAAATGGCACATGAATGACCAGGGAAAAACTAATCAGACTGCTGTTTCTCTTTCACTATCTATTCAGTCTATGGTGCAGGGACAAGACTTAGACTATGTAAAAATGTTCGATTTTTGTCGTTGGAAAGCATTGTACAAGTGCTGTACCGTTCTGTTCTATGGAGAGGGGAGAACGAGCGAGTGGCACCCCACTGCGCTCTCTCCCTTCACTTGTATTGCGATCTTTCGAGGATCCACCAGCAGGGATCCATGAATGACATGAGATGAGCGAGGTACACACGCCAGATTCTCATCCCATACTGGCCCCATGGCGATAATCGGACGAGGATCATCTGACGTGTTTATGTAGCCTTAATTGCACTGCTCAAATGCAGTAGTAACAACAGCAAGGCTACTTTGTAAATCAGAGCTGTGTACATGCAATGGATAATGTCAAAACCTTTGCAAGCAAAAAAGCTCTCGTGTCATGAATTCATTTTTTTAGCCATCCGACTAGAATTCAGCTTTAGACTTAGGACCACTGCATTGCTAATGCCGCAACTAATACCATTAATCAAAAAGCAGGATGTTAACATTAGTATTCACAAAAAAAAATAAAAAGAATAGCCTGGAGTCACTTGCTCACCTTTCCTATGTTGGTGTTATCCAAAGCAGCGTCGATTTCATCCAGAACAAAGAATGGGGATGGCTTGTAACTAGGGATCAAAAAGAAGATGGTGGTTAATATTATTATTATACAGTATTTATAAAGCACTGACATATTTTGCATCACTATACAAAGTTCATACTCATGTCACTAGCTGTCCCTCAAAAGGGTCATATGTCATTACTACAGTTTAAGGACAATTTTTGGGGGTAACCTAACTGAATGTTTTTGGATCGTGGGAGGAAACTGGAGTACAGGTTAATGATGAAAATGTTGATCAATTAAAGTCTTTCCCTGCCCACAGCATCCTGGCACATCCCAGGAAGCTTCAAAAAGCAAGTGAAGGACAGGCTTCAACGGCGAATCATTAGGTAGTGCAGCTGTTAAAACCAGGAAGTGACATTCGCTGTTCAAAGCCGAGGACACCTCAGGACGTACCATAGGTTTACTATTTTCAAAACTGCAAAAGTTAAAGGGAAAATGATTTTTTCTTTTATTCCGGGGAGGTGTAAGTTCCTCTTTAAGTGCTAAAGAGAGTATGGATCTAAAGTTTAAGTTAGAGATTAACTTCATCAACAGCCATGCTCCCCATTTACCTGTGAATTGCAAAGAGCAGAGCCAGAGCTGCTACAGTTTTCTCTCCTCCAGACAGGTTGTCCATGGGTCGGAACCGTTTCCCTGGGGCGACACAGTTATAATTGATGCCATCCAAATAAGGTTCTTCTGGGTTCTCCGGTCCCAAGAAAGCCTGTCCACAATAAGATATGGTAAGAGTCCAATCATGGGTAAGCTATAAAACCAATCCACATGTAGATTGATATTATCCGGAGATCTTACCTGGGCACTGCTGTTTCTGGACAAGGCTTTGTAGATCTCATCAATATTGGTAGCTACAGACTCAAAGCAAGCATTGAACCTGTCAAACCTCTCTTTTTTCGTCTGCTCAAATGCCTGCTTGGCTTTCTTAGCTCGTTTACGAGCAGCTTCAAACTCTACGAAAAAAAAGAAATAAAAAAATATTAAAATAAAACACAAAAATTATGCAGTCCGTTATCAATATATTTCATTACAGAAAATGTAGAGACACAGTCACCAACTTACAGACTTTCAAAAGCTTATTGTTTTTTCTTTCAATAATCTTTGGGGGCAATAAACATGCATGTTTTACTCACCGTCAGATGTCTCCTGGAATTTGTCCCTGACACTCTCCAGTTTCTCCATAGCCTTCATGTTAGGGGCAGAAATACGCTGCAGAACACTCTGTTGCTCATTCAGCTTTTGTTGCAAACCATTCATCTCCTGTTTGGTATCTTCATCTGCCACTGCATCCTATTGCCAATCATGAGAAGCATGGTCAGAGCTGGTATACAAAGAACATTTATAAAATACAGTTGCTGCCATTACAATTACCACCTACCTTTAGGTCCTCGGAGAGCTCACTGTAGTCTATTTCAATTAATGCTTCTCGTGCGTACAATGTAGAGGATCTCTGGGAGCTGCCTACTGATTCTTCGCCTTGAGATCCACCCTATAGAGAAGATCGAGTTATTTCCAAACTAAACAAATAAATAACTAAATATTTGTTGCAATCATTGTAAAGCGCAGTCTATAGGGGGGGGGGGGGGGCACGGTAAGCAGTCTGAAAGAGCCAATCAGGTGTGTTGCAGTGCAAGGAGTATGTATACACTATACAGTTTATATAGAGAGAAATGCATGGTAAGCATCACTTTCCCAGAAAAAAAAAAGCCATCTATAGCAGTTTTCCAGCTCCAGAGAAGCATGTTAACCTACAGCCCACAGAAAGCATATCCCTACCTGACTTTATACCCCCCTGGTCACCTGAGTCAAGGACCTGGTGCTTTTTTGTCACAGATGTGATTTCCACTCAATTTGAGGACACAAAAGTTGCCCACTGGTCCTTTAAAATGACATACCACTGTCCTATGAACTGAGTAGCTGAAAATGTAATGATTCGTGATTTAGTATCTTACCTCCTCTTGGCTGATGTCATCCATCGTACCTTTAGACAGTGGGAGCTTTATATCCTGCATTTTGCAGGCTTGTAGCAAATTGTGGCGATCACTCCTCTTCTGTTCTAATTTGGTCTCAATGGCAGTGACTTCCTTTTGCAGATGTGTCATTTCTCTGTGGGAAACGACAAATTTAAGCAATAGAACAATACAGAGCAATACAAGTTATATATATATTTATAATTTCCTTCAAAATTAAGGAAAAATGTCTTAAAAACGTAAAATTATAGGACACCTCTCTATCAGGTAAGAGTAAATTCCCATGTCACTGGGACAGGCATCCCTATTCTGGAATAGTTCTGGTGACTATACATATACTTTACCAATGCTTATAGTATTAGGAAGGCAAAGATATATGTGCCACACTTGCAGCTACCTAATACTTGGAGTGTATCCAAACCCCAGAGCAGCACAGGCAGCCTTGCACAGCAGCAGTGCAGAGAACAGTGCAAAACAGACAGATTTAGAATGATTTTCTAAGCAGTTACAGAAATATTTTTTTCTTTTAAGAGAACGGTGTTAACTATAGGAATAACAGCTGACCATGGTTTGATCTCACCACTAAAGTGCCATTTTAGAAGGTATAAAAGC